>NC_079898.1:22149744-22426668 GCF_024868665.1 Triplophysa rosa | reverse complement strand
TTCAATGACATTGCCTTCCTCAGTCAATATTAAAGATATCAAAATGTAAACAGATCGACTTCATGTAGCAAACTGTTAATAACTATCGTTACTTCATTACTTTAACTGGCTTTTCACAGACAGGGTCACAAATTAAAGAGCATTGATAGCGTTGGTCAAAAATAAAATATAGGTAATAAATATATAACTCACCATTCTTAAGTCTCTTAACTGTCTTCTGTACTGGGGCTGATGGCACCGGATCATTGGCCTTCGTTTTACCCCATGATGGTAAAGTTATATCCGGTTCATCCTCCTCATCCTCAAGGTCCCAAGCGAAGTTAGCCCATGACATTTTAGGTTGACATTCGCGGATGAAATCAACAGGTAATCTCATTGTGATATGAGGTCTGAATCCAACCAAGTCGATGAACGTGATCTGTTGCGATGTTTTGATCTCGGTGATGTCTCGCGATCAGGTGGAGTCAACGAATAAAGTGACCTTTAGGCCACTCTTCGGTCTCACTTCTTTCACGCAAAAACAGCAAACCAGCAAAAACACGCCAAGAATCACACTAGAAAGCAAAAGCACTCGAAAAGTTTTGATCTCTCGCAAGCTCAAAACTCGCAGCACTCGCCTAAAACAAACCCACGCCGACTAAGGTGATGCAGCGCCTTATAAGCAGTCACACAGAACTCGCGCTGTTATTGCGTCATAATCATATCAGTCACAAGATCAGGGGCCGGTGTTCTGACAAATTGTGCTGCCGTTCAAAAAGCTAACCGTAGCGCGAATCGATGGCAGAGATCTGACGGTTTGTCTGCCTCTGTCGAAAAATGCTACCGTATAGCGCAATCGATCCCAGAGAATGTAGATTTATGTACCCTATATCCTTTAATGGTTGTAAATTCATAATGTTATGACATCGTTATTTGTTTTTTATTTAATTAAAACAAGGACAAATTGTCACCATTCTGCCTGTCATGTTTTGTTTTGGCCACTAGGAGTCCCCATTGTGTTCTGGTTTTGATCCCTGTTTAATTTGAGTAGTTGTTTTCACCTGTGCCTTGTTTTCCCGTGTAGTACTTAAACCTTACTTTTTTCCCAGTTCCTTGCACTAAGTTTGTATGTTTGTACTCAACCTTGTGTGGTCTACCCGTGTGGACATTGCTTGCTTGCTTCCCGAGACTGGATTTCTATTGTGACCTCCATTTTTTGGTATGTGTTTGTTCCCCTGTAGACCCTGCCTTTTTTGAGTTTATTCTATTTTTGATCACGAGGTTTTTTGATTTTGGACTCTGTGGATTTACCTCTCCACCTATTGGATTATTTACTTTGTGTAGACATGCGTTTGCCTTTGGCTTTTTTGTTCATTAAACTGGAATACTAATCTGCTGTGTCTGCCTATATCTTCCGGGTTCCATCTATACCACGTGGCTCACTGGTGTAGTGACTATCCCTACACCAAGACCGCGTTCGAGCCGGGTCCTGACACAAATGTATTAAAAGTGTATGGGGAGCATATTTTTACATTTTAAACAAGCAATGACATTATTGTATATTATATCAAATACAATTGTAATTCAATTCTAAGTTATGATACTGAACTGTATTTATTTTTAAAAAGGTGGTTTTAAAAGTAAAAAGTATCATCAAATATTCATCTTTGACCTGACATAGCAAACATTTCCTTCATAGCCCAACTGAAACTTTCAATTGTTCTTATTTAGGAACAGAATGGCTGGCTGTACAAATGGTAGATTTTAAGAAATTTAAAGAGAAATTAAAGGAATAGGCCTAGTTCACCTTCAAAATGCAATTCTGTCATTATTTACATGCCCTCTTGTCATTTCAAACTGGTATGACGTTCTTGCTTCTGTTGGTAAAAAATGTTGGTAACAGAAAACCGTTGGTCCCCATTAACTTGCATTGGTTTTTGTACATGATTTTTGTACACGCAATGGGGACCAACGTTTTTTGTTTACCAACATTTTTCAAAATATCTGCTTGTGTGTTTTGCAGAAAAAAAAGAAAACCATGCAGGTTTAAAATGACAACGGGGACAAAATCCCCTATCAAATAATTCTCCCGGTGTAAATTCACTATATTTTACACCACTACCACTATATGAACTGTATGAATGCGTGGAGCATGTTACATACTCTGCAATAATGTCTTTAGGATTTCAGGAGCAGTGTATTCTGTAATAGCATCTTGAAAAGGCCAGGAGTAGCATATTTTGATAGACCCAAATTCCCCATCAAATAATGCTCCCAGTTTATTTTACAGAAGCTGAACAGCAGACCAGCTCTGGAAACGAAATGAAACAATTATGAAACAAGTCAGAATCTGGCAAAAAAATACATTTAATTTGTATTTTTTAAAGCATCACACAATATCACACAACATGAATGTTAGCACATTCCGGTGACTAATTTTCCTGTCAAAAAGTGCTAAATATTATACACATTATACACTGGCATTCAGGCACTCTGGCACTTTTTGCAAGTAAATGTAGCCCAAGTATCTTTTTTATATTGGGCACATTCAAAATGTGCCCACCGACAGCATAAATCGCACTGCACCTACAAAAAAAGCAAAATAATAATAATAATAATAAATAAAATAGAATAATATAGACAGAGACAAAATTATGAAAATTATGTGAGTGTCTAAATATATATGGACCTCCCCATTTATATATATATATATACTGTATATGAAGAGTTTGGTTCCAAAATAAGAACTCCGTTTTTAAAATCATTCAAAAATAATGTTTTTTATTATGTTGTCATGTTTTTATTGTGTTAGTTAGCTGTATTTTTTTAGTTATTATGGCTTAAATGAAAACAAACCAACTGCAGTTTGATTAATGTTAATTGGAATGCACAATAAAAACACATGATATTTGAAAAAAAATTGTATGTATGAAGAGTTCAGATGCAAACCAGACGACTTTTCATTTAAAGTCACCATGAAATCAAACAGGAAAATTAGTGAATAAACAGCAAAAAAGTGTTTTACACAGTGTTGCAGTGATTATTATAAATGATTTATCCGTGCACACAGTTTTTTTTTTTTATTAATTTGCACTTGTAATCTTTAATCAAAAACAAAGCTCCTCTCTCCCTCTCAACAACAAATCTTCACCACTTGGCGTAAGCAACAAAAAAGACGTAGGACTATACTGACTGTACCATGGCCATTTTTAGCTGTTCCCTGCAGGCCCAACTTACAACAAACCAATCAAAAAGGGAAGGGCAAAATCAAGCCCCTACATTTTTTTCTAATTTCAGAAGCCTTTTTACTCGGATAAACATCACGATACGGAAAAGAAGTCAATCGCAACTTCCATTTCATGGTGACTTTAAATGAGTGTTTTCAATCAGGCTCCTACAATCACTTTCTGCAATACCACATATTTCAGACAGCCAGAGGGTTTTGCATCTGAACTTTAGGAGCATTAAATACTTAAAAAAAACAAGTAAAATATATGCACATTTTTGTTATACTTTACCATTTCAATCATGTTCTGATCTACATCTTTTTCAAGCAAGGAGCATACCACACAGTAGTCATCTGCATTCCCTAGAAACAGTGTTTCTTCATTGGTGAGTAAATACAAAAATAAATTCACCAAGGATTCACAAACACACAAGACAACTTAAACCAGGGGTTTCCAATTCCAGTCCTTCCACCTCTCCACACATTTTGTATGCCATCCTTATCTGACACACATAGTTGATGAATGAGTACCATTTGACCATATGTGCACTGTCAAGTGGACTTAAATGGCATTTTGCCATCTTAAGGGATATTCCAGTCCCCAAGTGTGTTTATATGCACCTATAGGTGTCAAGTACGTGAGACATAAGTTACAAGTTAGAAAATATGAACTATAAAACTAGTCTAATATGCATGATTTGAGTTTCATCTGTTTGATGGTGCTGCAGGTTGTTGCAAATGAACGAGGTTGTTAACAAATTAATTTAGTTAAAGGGATAGTTCACCCCAAAATTCTGTCATCATGAAACATTTTATACATCACTTGTTTTATGAAGTGGTTGATGCCTCTGACCTTTATGCTGAAGCAATGCACTAGCTATTTCTAATCGTGCCAGGTTGACATCTTGTGCAGATGTCTGAACAGTACTGATGTCTCCACTCTCAAGATAATCTTTGGCTAACTGCAAAATGACATTTTAGCAGGTAACAATTTTAGTTACTTTTACAGTAAATGCTATAAAATAGGTAGTATTGGCCATAAATGAACATTAGTACAAACACATTTACCCTTAACACTAACACGCCACAGCTGCTGGAGTCGTGCTGCTTGTTGTGCTGCATTGTGTGAACTGTCCACTTTTCTGCCTTTCCTCTATGGCCTGTCATCTTCAAGAAATTCCTAATTATTGTTCAAAAAAGGAAAGAAAGAAAAGATAACACAGAGACAGCATCAGGCAAATTCTCTTAACATAAAAGGCATAAAACTGTAAAAAGTAAACTTAAAATTGTATCATTCTGCATGGTTTCAAAGCTGAAATTTTATCACAAACCCCATTACCTCCAGTTTCGTAGTAATCTACGCTCATAGTGAACTTCGTTTGCCATTGGATCTATCAGCACAAGGACCTTGTTCGACATGTTGACGATCTAAAAACATTTAGTGAATTAATGTTATTCTCATCACATTATTACATTTGTATTTATTTAGAAGATTGTTGTTTTCAAAGTGACTATGGGCTCTGCTGCATCAAAGTCAATCAAAATATCTAAACACATGATATGTGTTATGGAATGTGGACTGTGACAATATGCCAATAATTTGTTATTAATGTAAATAACATTGCACTGTACAATGAACAATGAAAGGTAACCGAACCACTAAAATCCAGTGACCCCCAAAATTGACAGGGCACATCCACTCTTCTTCCACAGGAAATTTCATCTGAGGAATGACATAATACAATTTTTTATTGATAATCTATAATGCTCGATAATAACTGTGACAACACAAGACCTTTTGAGTCCCTGGAATCGTCCAAAACAATTGAACCTGCAACAATGCAGAGAGCTGGTGAACAGGTTTCTGTGAAAAATAATATAATTAAAAAAAATATATAGTGCAAAAATAATCAAGATAAAAAAAAATTCCCACTTGCATGCTGTTTTTCAATAAGAAGGTGGATGTATGCATCAATAACCTGCATTGAAAGAAATACATCAAATACAATACATTTTTTGATTTCTCTTTTGATACATTTTCAACAGTGCAGTTTTGTCTCTTACATCATCAGCCACCCACTTAGTCCCATGCAGTGTACGGAAGGATGAATCATAAAGTTTATACGGTCCAACAACTGCTTCCACCTGGCCACAATCTTTTGCAGCCCACAGCCCTCTAACTGTAAACACAACATGAATGTTAAATAATTGATAAATGGATATTATTGTTACATGGCCAGAAGTACATGGACACCTGAAAGACATACGTATATGTGCTTGTATAACATTTACTTTTAAAGTAATGAATATGCATATGAGGTTAGTCCAACAAAACTGAATGCATGCTAGAATGTCAATGCACACTAGCATCAAGATTCCCATTAAGGCAATGATGATGCCTCGCCAAAACCATCAATTACAAAGGGTATCCACATACTTTTGGCAATATAGTTTATTTGAGAACCAGTGACCAACGGGTCACAACAACCAAAAGGAACAGGACAACCCCTTAACAATAACCTTGGGTAGGCCAAACAAATGACCAACAGGTCAAACCTGCAAATACAGAACAGAACAGTAACTGCAACCTCTTTCTTCTACGGCATCCTTTAAATTCAATGATGAACCTTGTAGATGCTTAAAGATTCAAGATTGTTATTTGTTACAGAGTTATACAGTATGCACTTTTAATGTAAACTTGGCCTAGTGTCTAATGATTGTTTAATTTAAAATGTGGCATAATAAAGATTACATGAATAAACTGAACAAAAGAAGAATGTATTCAAGGTAGCGATTTTGCTTTTACCTCGTTTGTGTCATCATGGCTCTGATTTTTTGTTTTTGAGGCAAAATTTATAACTGAAGGCCTCAGTGGCATGGAAATGTCTTCAGTCATCCTTTCTTCAATGGTCAAAGAGGGTGGACTACAGGAAAACGTACTGGTCATGTTCTCCTTTGGGACGTGTGATTCCTGCCTGGGGACTTGAGCATCATCAGTTTTGCTCCTTCTGTAAGGTTTGATGTGGTTGACATTGTACTTGTTCTTTAAAGTAATGCCTCTAGAATCAGACAATGTAACAAGCTTGCCACATATCGACTGAATGGCATAAGGTCCGGTAAAATCAGGCTCAATTCTTCCTCCCTTCCTTCCCTTCTTCCTCATGTTAAAGAGAAGCACCTCATCTCCAACATGATAAACAGTATTTTGGTACTTCTTTTGTATTCTTTTTGCATATGCCTGCTTCTGTTTTCCTGAGATTTGGAGATGTTTTCTGCTGTTGCTTTTTTTGTAGTCTCCATTGACTTTTTTTTCCCATCCAAAAACGTAATGTACATTTTCTCCTCAGGAAGAATTATTTCAGAAAGCTGAAATGAAAAACATTTTGTTTTTCTAAAAATGTTAACCTGTAGGAGTTCTGAGTTATTAGGGCTGACGATTTAACATGTTAATTTAATTTGTAATGGAAAAACAGGTACAAAATGATTTAATGCATTTAACACATTTAATGCATGACTGTTTCTTTTACAGAACATAAAAATATTTTTAATAACCAAAATGTTTTTGTCTGTAAAAATATCTAAATACCAATTTAGATGCAGTTTCTGAAAAAATATGGCCGTTGCAGCCTAAAAGTTTGTGTAATAAACTCTATATTGAATAAAAAGTTGAAAGAAAGAATAAAAAGTTCTTTCTAAAGCTACTTTTTGTAATGTCTACTTGATGCTTTTCTCATTTATCACAATAATGACATTAAATGATCTTTTTTGGCTAATTTATTGATTAATTAGATTTGTCGGCACATCATGTAATTAATTAGATTACATAAATCTCTTGACAGCCCATATTTATAAGATTTTGTAAACTAACTTTGCATTTTCTTAAGCGGTCAGAGCTGAGCACATATTTAGCAATTACAATTTTTTTGTAAACAATTTGCAGCAAACTTACAGGCATATCAACAGGAACCTCAGACGGGAAAACTGCCTCCCTTCCATACATCAAAAGAAAAGGGGAGTGTTTCGTGGTGGTGTGGAACTTTGACCTTAATGAAAACAACGTAGCATCCAAAAAGACATCCCAGTTGTTCTGCTTCTCATTGACCAATTTAGTGAGAGCCCTAGGATCAAATTAAGAAATGCAAAATAAACTAATTTAAGCCTCTCCCAGAAATAGTTTTAAATTTCTTGCTCCAGCCATGAATTGCATAAAACACTCATATTAATTATACAAACTATAATACAGTGGTGTTCCTTCACAGAAGAAGCCAAATTACTTGTGTAATCATTGTCATGTGTGATCGTGGTTAAATTGTAGTGAGGCAAAAGGAAATATATTGACACTATGGCTCCATCTGAAAACTTAGGCAGCTGACGTGTTGCCTCACTGCCCAATCAAGCAATGACTTCGGAGGCAGCGTTTGTGCACGAAGGCAGCACAGAGAAACGGATTCGGACAGGCTTCAAAGGCAGCGTTACGGAATTCTATTTGAATTATCAACAGAGAGCGTCTTTGCAATAACCAATTACCTAATTAAAAAGTACAATACTAATTTCTTGCTAGAAAAGCAATCAAATCGATGTTATCGAAAGTTCAAATTTTCAATTATTCAAATCTATACTGCAACCGGTGTTTCTTCCACCACTTTATCAACCAATGTAAAAAAACAAGGCTGTATTCTAAAGCTCTACTAAAAGATTGAAAAAAAACTTGCCGCTTTATGTTGTCATTTGTTTTCTCATCCAGTCCATTGGTTTGGGGGTGATAGGCAGCTGTGACACTTCTTTCAATAGACAACATGTTGCAGAGGCTGTTGTTGAGCTGAAACATAAAACAATTACAGTAAAATGAAAAAAGGGTCTAATAACAATACAATAATAGTATTTGAAAAATGTGCATTACTTGGTTCACAAATTCTCTTCCCTGGTCAGAAAGGATTCGTTTGGGACAACCATGTCTATATATAATAGAGCAAATATGGCGACCCACTTCTGCTGCTGATTTTGTTTTTAACGGGAAAGCTTCAACCCATTTTGAGAAGTAGTCTGTTATTGTCAGAATATACTGGAAGTCATTCACAGTTTTTGGGAGAGGTCCAGTTAAATCAATGCCAATGAGCTCCCAGACAGCAGACACCTAAAGAAGTAAACCAATATATTTACTTTTCTTTTCTTTTCTTTTACACGTTCATTTTTTAAAATAGTTGTTGTATAATATTACAATACCACTGCAGATTGAAGATTTACCTTTATACACTCTAATGCCTGTGGAGCAACCAAAGGTTTTCCAACCTTCTGGCATTCATTGCATTCCAAGACCTTTAAGAAATCAGCTGTTAATATTTATGCAGCGCTACACAACAGTTTAAAACACAAAATAACTGAAACATATACCCAGTTGTCGATATCAATGGACATCCCAAGCCAGTAGAATCTGGAGTTTATTGCAGTGCGTGTTTTCAGGATGCCCGAATGCCCCCCAATTGGAGAGGAGTGAAATTCCTTGAATAGCTTTCTTGCACCTTCTTTGGACTTGATAACTCTTCTACTTCCAAAGAAGAGTTCTCCTTCTTCAGTGAATATTGAATAAAGAACTGCAATCATTAAAATGCTGTCTTACCAAAACACTAACTGTATGTGCATGCATGTATCTCAGATACTCTTCTTTTATTGTTAATTTGTAAGCGTACCTCCGTAGGTTTAAATTTTGGGACTTATTATACCCAGATGGGTATGTTCCCAAAGAGAGGAAGTTAAAAACATCTTCCCACCTTTTCTCCATAACTATAGAGTCAAGGGATAACTTTATTATTATAAATACACACGGACACACACGCAAATAGATTAGATAGATAGATGACAGACACGCTGCAGGCCATTATTTTGCTGCAAAATCAGCATGCACATGCAAAAATGTACGTTCATCGGTCAAATTAAGCAATAAAAAGGAAAAATGTGCGTTCACATGTCAAATTAAGTAATAAAACAGGATAGATAGATAGATAGATAGATAGATAGATAGATAGATAGATAGATAGATAGATAGATAGATAGATAGATAGATAGATAGATAGATGTCAGCCAGGCAGACACGCTGCACGCACGCCATTATCAGCTAATTTTTATATTTCTGCTGCAAAATCAACATTCACATGCAAAATGTACGTTCACAGGTAAAATTAAGCAGTAAAAAGAGAAAAAATTACGTTCACATGTCAAAATAAGCAATGAAACCGGATTAAATATATTAATTTCTTACCGTCAGCCGAAGTCTGGATAGCAAGGATGCACAGATTTATGGGCGTGGCAATGTAGAACAAAATTGTGGCTTTGCACATGCGCAGAACCACTAAGCAGCAAATTTCGATGGGTAGCATAAATTGGCAGAACACCGTCTCAATAAAACGAAAGTAAGGAAAATGGTGCAGCGCAGACTTAAAGAACGAGAGCTCTGCCATTATCACTACACGAGGAAACTAGCAAACATTACGGACAACAACTAATAAGCAGTGAAGCAAGTTTTACCTTATTTATCATGTGCATAGTGTCTGGACTTTTGATCATCCCTTGTATGTTTTGCGATCGCGGTCCGGCTCGCATGAGCAGCGATAACTCCCGGTGCTGCAGACGGGGAGCTCCGCCATCTCACGAAAACATTGTATGAAAAACTTTGCATGCCGTAGTTTACACAGGACTGGCGGGAAATGTGCATCGATACTCCTTCATTCTTCATGTTATGTAGTATACTTTGATTGGTGAACGGGCTTTCCCACGTCTCAGCGCGACATCCGACGGGTTTTCTCAGATCGCATCACATTATGTCTAGTCAGTAACAATGGCGGGTGAAAACACGCACGTCCCTTCGCGAGCATATCACGCTCTAATGAAGGGAAACGGGGAGTTACAAATTGCCCTCATTGTAATCCGTCAAAATAGCTGACGGACGGACGGCCTTCAGATTTTTCAGTGTTTATAGACCAAGCAAGATCATTCTAATAAATAATATCTAATAAATAAATGCAGTCTCCCGGTGAGCAAGCCAACACTGCCCTGCTAAACAATTACATTTTAAATGACTGCTTTCGCTGCCATCTGTCTGTTTGTGCCCAATGAAGCTGATTTTTATTGAAAACGATTAAAATCTATTTTAAAAGTGTGGAAACAAGCCGCAAGGTAAACTACAAACAGAATTGTATGATTGGCTGATGCGGCTCACGTGATCCAAGTTTGCCTTTGTATATGAGTTTAAAAGTACACAACATACCGTATCTGATCGCACCACGTTCATCCTTCATTATCCGTTTGTTTTCAAGCCTGCTGCTCATTTTCAACTTGAACGCCGAACGATATACAAGCAAGCGAAGTGAATCGAAGCATACTAAGTGAGTACAAACAGCGCAGTTTTATTTACATTAATTCTGTTCAAACTATAATTTTAGCATACTTTATACACGATTTAATGTTATGGTTCATTTTATAATCGAGCGGAAACAAGCGTGTCTTCCAATAAAGACTATATTGATTCACTGTTTACATGTTACATAGCATGTCTATATTCGAAACCGGTAAAACTTTAACATATAAATTGTAAATTTAGGGCACAGTGAACTCTATTAATATGAAGCAATGTTCCGTATTGGTGCTCCACAGCTGTGAATTGCATTGCGTTTTATTTTAGGCTTAACGCAAATGGCAGACAATTACCCTGTTTCTAACAGTGTATAATTTCCAATAATACCTTGTATCTCAATACATGGTCTTTATCCTTTTTTAATCTTACTTTTTTCTATACTATGTGTTTTCTGTCAAGCTAAATCTCTATAGAGACCGACGTGAGTAGAGTTTTGGCACTGAAAAAACGTGTAACTTGAAAGACAGCGCTTTAATTTACCATTTCTTTTGTGAACTGAAAATGCACGCTTTTGTTAATAAAATAAATGTTATACAACGCATCATTTTCGTTATATTCTTTATTGTATCATACTGTGATCATGAACCCAAAACTTTTTTTTGATCAAGACTCTTTTATCTTTCCCAGATTTCAGAATTCAGACGACCTGGTCATTTAAGAAGGATATAACCAAAATAATTTCTTTGGTGAACTCCCTGAAGAACAAATGGCACTGCTCCATACTGATATCTTCGGGTCGTTGGCTTTAGGCCTGGACGCTGGGGACGGGGTCTATAGACCCCGCATCAACACGGTCTTGCCTAGAAATGAAAACCTTCATGGCCTAATTAATGTAAGGAGAGAGATGACAAGGACAATTCACACTACATACTATGACCGATACAATACAATCATGTATAGATGTGTGAAACACACGCTTCAGTTCAAAATAGAAATGTTATACATACAGTGCATCATTTTCTTTATTGTATCTTGCTGCAATCATGACCTCAGAACCCTTTTTTGATCAAGACTCTTTTGTCTTTTTACAGGTGGTATTTGCATATACCCATGAGGCTGGTCAGGTCAACCATGTACACATTGAGGTGGATGTGTCTAGTCCATTTTATGAAAGCAACATTGAACAGATCTTAACTGTGATAAGAGGTGTAAGTAAACAAATTATTAGAACAAATCACACTACAGACTATGACCAATACAATACAATTATTTTCAAATGTGTGAAAGGAGGACTCATTCCGTCCAATACACACACAGAAATGCATACATATAAAATATAGATACCCACATATGTAAGTAAAATGTGGGAAAAACATGCAAAAAAAATGTGGTCATCATCATGAAGATTGTAATTCAAGGTATGTACAATTTTGTAAGAATGTTCATTTTATTTGCCGTAGTTTTTCCTGCCCTCGAGGAATGACAGAGAGCAAGGAACCACTTCCTCAACTGAGTATGCGTTGGTGGAGAGTGTTAGGACCTTCTTCAGCAATGTCTGGAAGCGATTGCGACGTATATCAGGTTTTTTTTTCAACAGGGTTTAAGAAGTATACTAGGCATAGGTAAAAGTTAATTTTATTAAGTAAGCGTAAGTAATGTTAAAGTATTTTTTTTAATACACTAATATCAACATACTTGTAATATTCTTGTAAATGTAGTATTTTAACACTATTTGGCACTAAACTGATGTTAGTTGTGATCAGTGTGAATTAGCTTTAAGAACGTAAGCGTCATTTAGGCATGGTGTTTTTTGAGAATTCTTTATTAGTTGTTTTTTGTGTTCGTTATATCAGTGCGAGTTAGCTTTTAGAACGTTGCCGTTTGTAGGTGTTAGTCTGTGTTTTTTTGTGTTCGTCATATCAGTGCGAGTTAGTTTTTAGTACGTTGGCATTTGTAGGCATTAGTTGGTGGGGTTTTTTGTGTTCGTTATATCAGTGCGAATTAGTTTTTAGAACGTTGGGATTTGTAGGCGTTAGTTGGTGGGTTTTTTTGTGTGTTTGTTAGATCAGTGCGAATTAGTTTTTAGTACGTTGGCATTTGTAGGTGTTAGTTGGTGTTTTTTGTGTTCGTTAAATCAGTGCGAGTTAGTTTTTAGTACGTGCCGTTTGTAGGCGTTAGTTGGTGGGGTTTTTTGTGTTCGTTATATCAGTGCGTGTTAGTTTATAGAACATTGGTGTTAGTTGGTGTTTTTTTGTGTTCGTTATATCAGTGCGAGTTAGTTTATAGAACGTTGGCATTTGTTGGCGTTAGTTGGTGTTTTTTTGTGTTCGTTATATCAGTGCGAGTTCGTTTTTAGTACGTTGCCGTTTGTAGGCGTTAGTCTTTGTTTTTTGGCCTTTGTTGGATCAGTGTGAGTTAGCGTTTAGAACGTTGGAACTTGTAGGCATTCCTTAGATCAGTGTGATTTTGCTTTTAGAGGGTGTAGGCGTTAGCTGGTGTTTTTGCTGTTTTAAAACATTGGCGTTTAAATTCTGTTGCGGGCGGCACAGTGACTCTGTGGTTAGCACTGTTGTCTCACAGAAAAAAGGTCCCCGGTTCGGATGGGAGGCCTTTCTGTGTGGAGTTTGCATGTTCTCCCTGTGTCCGCGTGGGTTTACTCCGGGTACTCCGGTTTCCTCCCACAGCCCAAAGACATGCAGGTTAAGTTAATTGAAGAATCTAAATTGTCCCTCCCCTAATTTGTGTAGAATAATTTGTGCTCGCCATGAATATATCCATACATGCTGGAATGGCGTTAAGAAGCAAACAAATAAATAAATGAATTGTGTTGCTTCAGAATTATGCCTCAGATTTTCATTTGAATAAAATACGGATGAACTTCAAAATGAGCTTACAACTCTACCAATAAGTGTGTGGCTAAAGGATCAGGGGAAGTCTGGGTGGGGTGTCATACTTCACTATGACAAAAATGGAGATCCACATTAAAGGGCCGCTATCCCAGAAAATGCACTTTTAAATGTATTTCTACCAGAAAGTGAGTTGCCAGTGTGTGTGCAGAAACACCCTGTAATTATACAAATCCATCTATTCTTCTTTTTGTAATCTCCTTTAAACCACAACAGTGACACAAAACAGGCTAGCAATGTGACGTCACATTTCTTAAGCCCCGCCCATGACTGCTCACAGACTCCGCCTTATGAGCGCGTAGTTCCACCATCCGCCAGAGACACGCTGTCAGCCATTATCAGGCAAGAGCAGATGTAGCCAGCGACAAAAATGTCTAAGAAACAACAAAAGTGTGCTGCTGTTGGATGTAAAATGGAACAAAAAAGTCTTTATTCCATCAACGCGGGAGCCGGAGAATTCTACAGGTTTGGAAGCCGGTAGCTCCGGACCCCAGGCACGTGGAAGGTCCGGGTGGAGACCTTTCCGACGGGTTCGTCCCGCTGCGACCTCGGGGGCCGGAGTTATTAAAGATCGAAAGTCCCGGGCGGGACGATGATGACTTGGCGTTCGGGAAGAATTTACTTTTTTCGTATCGACAAACCAACACTCACCAGTCAGTATCTCCGGTCCGGAAAGACTTAGAGAAATGAGTAAACTCTTTGGAAAGGGCTCCGCCGGGGCTTTCGAACGACGCCAACCGCATCAATGCAACCCCGAGATCGGGAGCTAGAGCTTCCGGTAGCCGGAAAGGTTGAAAAACCGAAGCTCCGGGACCCGGTGGCACAGCTCCGGGTCACAGCGAGTCAACGCGAGTCAGCATAGCATGGGTTTCGCCAAAAAATGGATCAATACCTGCTGTTCGCAATCAAGCTTTATCTCTGGATGAATTGAGTATTACATATAGTTTTTAAATTGCCTTTATTTAATAATGTGTTTAGCATGTTAGCGGCTGTTGTTTACATGCTCGCGGCAAAACCTAGAAACGTACATTGGTCCAAAGACAGGTGTTTTGTCGTAACGTTAGTGGTGAACGCATCGCGCCCATCGGTTCAGAAGACTTGTGACCGACATAATTACTGTAAAGCTTATTCATTACAACAAAAGAAAGTTATAGCAGTTTCTCAGTTTTCTCTTATGTCCCAAGTGCGAATACTTAGAGCGTATAGAAACAGACTGCGCATTTGTAAGACAATGAGGTTACGCAGAAATTTCTCTCACAATGTAATAACACTTGGTTGCTGATCTTTACATACCTGTCCATCATATACAAGTACTCTGAATGCACGTTTATGGCTATATCCGTGATTATGTCTGTTAGTAATATGCATGCACATGATTACTCATCAATGGCCAACATTTCATACAGCAAATGGTCAGAATATATTGTTCTATCTATATTTTTGTCTTTTCCATTTAATTCATATTCATGAACAAGGCATTAAGGTTATTTTTATTGCAGTTAGTATGTTTTTTGTTGGATGTGTATGTATGTGAGCGCTCTACCCCCAATTTTGCATACGGGGAGGGGAGCAGAAGCTCATTTGCATTAAAGAGACACACACAAAAACGGCGCGTTTTCTATTGCAGCCACAAATGGCCATGTTCAACATCTTGTAATTAAAGATATGTTATGTATTTTGATCTGAAACTTTACAGACACATTCTGGGGATACCACTGACTATTTTTACATTGCAGAAAACACCTGGGATTGCGGCCCTTTAAAGGGGTCATATGACACGGCTAAAACGAATATTATCGTTTGTTTTAGATATAATGTAATGTTTATACATGATTTAAGGTTCAAAAATGCTGTATTTTCCACATACCGTGCATGTTTGTATCTCCTCTTTGCCCCGCCTCTCTGAAACGCGCTGATTTTTTACAAAGCTCATCGCTCTGAAAAGCGAGGTGTGCTATGATTGGCCAGTTAACCAGTGCGTAGTGATTGGTCGAATACTGCAAGCTTTTCACGGAAATGTAATGCCTCTTACCATATTCGGAACATCATGTTCCCACGCGATTCTCCTGACAGGTGATAAAATGTCATCGGTACTTCCTTATATCAATTCGAACCCGAATCTGATACGGAAAATGAAGATGATCAAGCCGTTACATCAACTTTGCCAGCGCGACTTCAGCAAGATGTAAAGGATTGGTAAGGTTTTATTAAAAAAATATGTTGTTAAATAGTTAAAAACTATAGTTAACTGTTCTACCTTTTAAATACGACGTTATAAAAACTATACACAAACAACCATATACATCATACAGAGTTTGTGTGAGATAGAAACAAGCTTGCATTACAGCAGGGAATGGTAACATAATAAATAACGCGAGTGCTTTGGCCCTTCTTGATCAACCAGTGTTACGCCACGTTTCGTCGTGACTCAACAAAGACAATAAACCCAAAATAAATACTAAATATAAAAAGACATTATAAACACGACATTTGTTGCCTCTAGTGGGAACATTATTACTGATTATTAGGACTTATGTTGTCTTTTTTCACATTGCGCGCGTCTGCATTTGCAGATCACAAACACACTACAAACTCAACTCGCGTTAGTCCGTAACAAAGTCTTTTACAATGAAAATATACTTACAGGCTGCGAATCTGAAGCGCCAGCGAAGTTTTAATGGTTGGAATGGCTCCACTTTTTAACCAAAGCTTTCGTGCATAGCCGGTCTTAATCTCTCTCCCAGGTTCGTGAAGCAATCTTCGGTGAAATGCGCTGCACAAACTTGAACATTCGGATTGTACTTTTCTGGAACAGTGTTGTAAATAAAATGTAACCATGTTGTTTTTAGTTGTCTCATCTTTTGGCAGGGCAAACAAAGAGTCTTTCTTTTCGCAACGAAACACAGCATCTCCGCGACATGGCTGCGTCGGTGACGATACAATGAGATTTGAAGAATGACGTATGCCCACCTCACTTGCATTTAGATTTGGGTGGTCTTAGTCAAGTCATGTTACGAATTGACGTACATTTGTTGGGGTGTGGTTACACGAGGCGTTTCAGGCAGGTCTGGTTTCGCATTCGCTTTTAGATAGAATGCATCTTTTGTTACGACACTTTAATTTGAGCAATTTTACGTGTCTAATACATGCATGGGCAACTTATAACACTCCAAAGATACATAAAAACACATATTTCTGCCATATGACCCCTTTAAGGAGTGAGGTGGGCTCTAGAATAACATTTGAGAGAGGTGGCACTGCCGGCACCATCCCTTAATTTGGTAGCGCCAGAGTCGTGGGGTGAGGCAAGAAAAAAAACATTAAAACTAAATATAAACATGTTTAATACATTAATAAATCTATTACAAATGAATAAAAATCATTGTTTATAATTTAATGATTTTTATTGTTTATACATAAACTCTGTCAACACTTAACCATATTTAAAGCACATCTTAAACTACAAAATTATTGTATTCTACTTTTTCATTTATATGTTGTGAATATTTAATGCGGAGGTAACATGGACTTTCATGCACTTCTTTAGACTGTTGAACGTGCTGGCTTAACAAGGTCAACAAAATACGAGTTGAACGTATGACGTATAGCATTTCTGTGCTCGATTCCCTCCACCAGGGTTTGTACAGGTTTCAGAAAGCTTTTTTGAACATGAATTCCCATTTCGCAACAAGGGTTCTTAGTCCCTTATTGGACAATTCTCCAGTAAAAGCAGAACCACGCATCAAACGGCCAGCGTGAGAAAAAGCAGCACGCCCATCAATGCCGCTTCACTCGGCTGACTGAAGTTCAGCTGTGTTTGTTTGTGCACTCTGGTGATGGATGTTATATAAACTGTGGATATAATGCTGGATTTGGAGATGGTTTGAAACTGATAGATGGTGTGGTCCCAGCGCTAAAAGATGCCGGACATGAACCGCACTCGGTTAGTCAAACTAAGTCATATGTCTGTGTTTGTTGGCAATCGGGGTGTACGTGCATAATGTAAACACGGACTTCTAATGTAATGCAGGGATAATGTGATGATGTGTTGTGTTTCTCGTGCAGTAGTCCTGCCCGCCTCCAGCAGCTCGTGTTTTTCCGTAAATAATCGTACAGCTCTATCAGTTTTAAATGTACATAAATTTGATAAAACTAAATACTCTTTGAAGATACGAACAGTGTTGGGGAGTAGCTAACTACAAGTAGCGACGCTACTAACTTAATTAACTATTAACATACACTACAGTATTCTGTATCTAGCTATAGTAAATTCATATACTTTATAAATTCTGTAGTATACTTTAATATTTACTAAAGTAAAAAAGGTATCGTTTCTAGGAAATTTACTATACAGTTTGCTATAATAAACATTACACTCTTACATTTTTTATTGTGAGATTGTAAAAAATAGAAAAGTAGTTTCAAAGAAGCTAGCTACTTTTTTATAGTAACTTGTAGTGTAGCTAACTACTTTTTCAGATGGGTAGCTAAGCTGTAACTTAACTACTTTTATTAATGAGTAGCTTGAAGCTTATCCAACTACAATTTCAAAGTAGTGTAAAGCTTAAGTTATAGTCGTGCGTAGGAGCTACGCCGTAACCTACGGCGTAGCCTACGTATGTAGATGACGCCGTCGTGAACATTTATGGTTCTGCGTTGAGAGTATGCGTCGTACTGCAATTACACCGCCGAAACGCTAGTTGGCTCTTTGTGTTTTCACGGGTTTGCTCTTCTTCGCTGATGTTTTGTGTATATGCTAGTGTTTGCAAGCGATGGAAGCTGATCGCATCTTAACGGAGTTGGAGCTGATCGAAGTAGAAAAACAGTTACTTTTAATTAAATCACTTAAACAAAAAGCTAGAAACCAGAGATGTCGATGCTCGCCATGTTGTTCTTTTGTGGACTCTGAACTTGCCGGAAGAAGACGCCAGAGAAGAAGACGCCAGAAATGCGTAGAAGGAAGTACGATGCTGCCAAACCGACCAATCTCAGCGCTTGCGGTCCGCGTAGGGTCCGCGTTGAGTTGACGCGTTGTTACATTTTTGGAGAGGTGCGCGTCAGGCTATGGCGTAGGGTACGCACAGGGTACGCGGCTCTGCGTAGGCTACGCCGTAGGTTACGGCGAAGGTCCTACACAGAACCATAAATTACGCTTAAGGCACCACCCACTGGTCCAACGACGGTATCCAGAGGTGTGGCGAAGGCTTCACACGTGTTCTTGTCTTCCTTTGTTTAGTGAAACAGTATTTGAATGAAAGCACATTTCACTTAATTACCTCTATTTTATCTGACTCCAATTTAATAATATCTCGACATCTCATTTAGTTTACATTTAACTTTTATCATTAATAATTGTGAAATTTGACGGGATGTCTGATTCCTCTGTTTTATTCTAAATTACAATCCTTCATCCGATTCTCAATGTCGCTTAGAGTCTCGCGCCGGCCGTTATACATGGATCTCACGGTCACAAACTCGCCAGTCTTGGTCACTGCCAGAGGTTTCTATGACTAGTAATGCTCAGATGGCCGTCTCCAACCAGCACTTCCTGAAACATATGATCTAGTCCCCTTAGATTAGGACAACTTAATTAGAGTAATGATTATTTCTAACCAGAGGTCATGACCACTCCATAGAGATAAATAGACCAATCTTACTTCCTCTGATGGTAGCTTTATATAATCATGCCATAGTTTCCCATGTACACTTAGTTAGAATAATATTACAATAACCAGAGGTTTGAGACTTACCCTATTTAGATTGGTCAGACAACATATGTGCTGTTCTAAACGGAAACGTTAGCCCCTACGGTCTAAGTACACTTAAACTAATGCCAAGTAGTTAGCCGGAGCTCTAAAATCTCAGCTGGCGTGCCCCAATGCTCCACCTAATACAGGATTCTAGTCCGTCACTAACCTGAACGTAGATTTGCGGTAACAAAGGATATAGCGTGATCTACTAAAGTTTATAAACTCAGAACAATACAGAATGAATTAAAACATAACAATTTATTAGCCAGGTAAGGGAAACATAATTCAAAATCCAATTCAAGGTTCAATTCAATAATCAATGGCAATCAATATAATTCAACAGCAAATAATAGAAAATCATAAGAAATAAAGCAAAGAGAAGTTCAATGTTGCATACCTGGCAAGAGACGACACACAGGAATTTGTGCAGGAGATCTGGCTACAGATTCCCTGATATTTTTGTCAACTTCCCTTAAATACCAAACCAGAACAAAGCATTATGGAAATATTCTTTAGAGTTAGGAATTTGGCTGTGATTGGGTCTTGTGATCCTTGGGGCTGTACTTAATCTGCATACAGTAGGTGATTGGTGAAAGTTACCAAATGTGTGAGAAATGTTCCAGCACTGAGGGAAGTTTGCTAAGTTCTTACAAAACTTGTCATTACATTCTGTTGTTATGGGAGTGAGACCATTGTACCAGTTGCACTGAGACCTTTTGGATGTTACCAAACATGTGTATGTTTTTTTGTGTATGTGTCGTGTTCTTTTCTTGTGTAAGGTCCTTAGAGCTTTTGGGTGTCCTGAGTTGAGTGAGAGGGGAGGAAAGGAACAGTTGGGGGTGCAGGGTGAGATCTGCATCTGTGATTCACTGGTATGCGTCGTTTGAGATGTAGATGTTAGCTCAGTAGGGAGTTTGCTGTACTGAAGGGAGTCCATTGTTTCTCAAAGGAAGATGTCCTTTTGGTTCAGGTCTCCCACTGTACTGAGAGATGCTCTCTGTCCTTTTCCCGAGAAGATTATCTTTTGATCAGGAATCGGTGTGTTGTTCTTTCAGGAAGGGGCGCCCTTGTGGCCTAGGTTCCCCACTGTGCTTAGAACCGTTCTTTGTTTCCCAGGAGAAGAATAGTCTCTGGTCGGGACATCTTGGCTCTGACCTTACATAACTATTAAATAGTAATATATAGCCTATGACTTTTATTTTGACAGGTTGTAATAACATGTTTGTGACTGTGACATAAACTCTCAGAGCAACTCTGGAGGTGAAGTTCATGTCCTCATTCAACACAGACAAATTTTTGAGCATCACGCGTGTAGCACTTTAAACTTTGTAGTTCATTCACGCAGAACAGCCAGATGGCATTTGTAAATAACGGGATTCGGCATCCACAAGTCCGCATCTAGTTTGATGGACTCAATGCAGCCGGAAAACAAGTTTCACTCGCAAAATAGACTAAAACTAAGTAAAATAGAAGTTCACCATTTCAATAAGCTATCACTTATTTATCAGCATGAGACATACGTGTGAGCGTGTGAATAGACTAAAATGCATGTGTCTCACGGTGAATGCGTGAGACTTGAGAGCCCTGTAACATGAATAGAGTTCACAGCGGGCTGTGCGTCAGTAATAACAGTTCGTGGGGAAACGCAGCGCTCCGTGTGTACTGTAGTTAAATGGATTAAACAAAGCTTCGAAGCAACAAAATTTGCCTTGATGATTTTTTGTATTCAAATTACTCGAGGAATCGAGTAATTCGATTACTCGAATTACTCGATGTAATTCTAAATGCTTTAGCCACTTTTTAAGTTTATTTTAAGGATATATTTTTAAAAGTTTCCTAAATTTTATGGAGGAGACAGATCAGCCTCAATAATAATACATTTACAAAACACAATTCATAAATTCACAGTACAATTCACATTCACAAAATCAGATTCGTAAATTCAAAACACAATTCATAAATTCACAAACATTTTCCCCAAATGCTCACACAAGTATATCTCGCAGAAATAAATTCAGAATGTTTTCACAAATGTGTATAAATCATGTTCTTGAATTACTTTCCAGTAAACATTTGTGAATGTTGTTACATGTATTTATGGATTGGTGAATCTGCATTTGCAAATCGTCACACGTGTGTGGATTGCTTTGAATTTGTGTGTGGTATTTTTGAGACTTTTTTTTTTTATTGAGAACAGCATTAATTTACAAACTCAAGTGGGGAAACACAATTATGCATATGGAAAAAAAAAAAACACTCTTTACCATGATTAAATTCTAAGCATACATAAGTATCCATGTGTATATATATATCTACACAATAAAACAACAAACAAACAAAATACTTTTGAACATTTCTGGGGGGTTGCAAGCAAACTAAATAAATAAAAATATATAAAAAAATTTACCATTCTTAAAAGAAAAGAGACTCATACATGGTTTTATAAAATTCACCAAGGGGTTGATTATCTTTGGATAAGTGTTTTAAAGATTCTAAGTATTTTTTACATTCATTTTTAAAACAATTTATAGAGGGTTTACTGTAATTCCACTTACTTTTATGTATATGATATTTGCCCATTGTAACAATGATGTTTACCATCAATTGCATCTTTTTCGAAAAACCCTCTACATAAACCAACACCTGGAACAAATTTAATGATGGGATATCTGTACGATTATCAATATTAAGCCATCTGTAGATATTCTGCCAAAACTGAAATGTGACTGGACAAGAAACAAATAAATGTTCAATAGTTTCAGGCACTTCTAAACAAAAAACACAGGGATCTACCTCAAAACGGAATCTTTTCCTTATAATTTCAGCAGTCAGATAAACATTGTTAATAATTCTAAACTGCATATCCTTTATTTTAGGTAGAATTGGCCATTTAAGATAATTACAAAACTTATTTTTAAAAACTTCATTATCAACATGCTTTATTTTTGAAGGTGTATTGAAGTCTGTAAATAGCTTACTTTTTAATACTTTCCCTATTAATTTGTTCTTACAATTTTTGTCCCCAATATGTATTCCTCCAATTTTCAACTCAGGCAGTCTAACAGATATATTTGAATATATGAGGGTGTTTTGTATTAATTGTTTTAAAGAAGGAGGGATGGCTTTACACATAGTATTAAATTCACTAAAGGAACATTGTATCTTATTTTTCTCCATGAATGAATCATGTTGAATAAATTGACCAGCTCCATCTAATAAATCTACAACATATAATACCTTTTTTTCATACCACTCTTGTTTAAAGACTGTCTTTCTATTTTTTGTATTGGTTCTGTTATTCCACAAGGTAGAATTGTGCGGTGTGAAATTTGGGGTGGATATTATTTTCCAATAATACAAAATTTGTTTGTGGAATTTTGAAAGCTTAATTGGCAATTTGGAAATCTCAAAGTCGCATTTCAGCAAAAAGTCTAACCCTCCGACTATCTTGAATATACATTTTGGTATATGAAACCACATTGAATTAGGCTGTGTTAAATAGGTTTTGATCCATTTCAGTTTAAGTACTCCAACCGTTGATTCAAATTCAGAGGCTTTCAGACCTCCATTTTCATATTCTTTAATCATTTGAGACTTTTTAACATAATGAGTTTTGTTTTTCCATATAAAACTAAACATGATAGAGTTGACCTTTTTTATCAGTTGAGGAGAAACATAAAAGGAGTAACATGGGTAAATTAGTTTAGATAGGCCTTCTGCTTTAGTCAGGAGAATTCTGCCCATAATAGACAGATCTCTCATAAACCAATGATTTAAAGATTTTTTCATACTGTCAATTCTCTCTTCTATGTTTACTTGTTCTCTCGTATGTAATTTTTTGGACAATACTACCCCTAAGTATTTCACTTCAGATTTAACAGGAATGGATTCTATAATTTCTTCATTACATAAATATAGGGGAAAGAGTTCACATTTTTTAAAATTAAATAATGTTTAGGGCTTTCTTGACTATGGATTTATCTTTTAAAAATATTACTGTGTCATCCGCAAATTGACTAATTCGATACTCATAATCAGAAATGGTTATTCCCTTTAATTGGGATGGTTGACAACTAAATAAGCTAACATTTGAGTGCATAAAATAAACAGTTTTGGAGAGATTGGACAACCTTGTCTAATTCCACACAAAATCTCAATTCTAGGAGTCATACCTGGATTAAGAGATATATAACTATAAATGTTGTTATAAAACATTTTGATAACCTTGCAAAACCCTTCCCAAAAACCAAACATTTTTAACGTCGCAATTATAAATTCATGTTCCACTGTATTGAATGCTTTAAAAAAGATCTATAAATAAAATAAGGCTTTCTGATTGTATCAATGATTGATAGTCGATCATATCCAGGATTAATCTGATATGATTTTGTATGTATCTTCCCTTAATGAATACTGATTGATACTCCTCTACAAGTTTCCCAAGTATAAATTTAAGACGGTTAGCATACACTAGGGCAAGTAATTTATAATCTGAACATAACAGAGTTATTGGTCTCCAATTATCTAATGACATCAGTTGTTTTTTGGGTTTGGGTAGCAAGGTTATTAATCCTGTTCTCATAGTATGTGATAAGCTTCCTTTCTGAATGCATTCTAAAAAAAGCATTATATAACAATTTCTGAATATCTTTCCAAAAATGTTTTAAAAATTCTGTAGTTAAGCCATCTATTCCTGGTGATTTACCGTTATTCATTTGTTTTAGAGCTACATCAATTTCCTCTAGAGTCAACTCATCCTCAAGTAAGTGTTTGTCTTCCTCATTCAGTTGATGTATTTTTTCTCCTATATTCATAAATAAAGAATCACAGTCAGCTTTCTTATAATTTGATTTATAAAGGTTACTATAGAAAAGCAAAATTTCATCCTGAATTACTTTTTGATTATCCGTTATAATATCATTAATCTTTAGCTTCGAAATTTTCTTCTTTGTTTGTCTTTGTTTTTCAAGGCCGAAAAAATATGATGAACTTTTTTCTCCTTTTTCAATCCACCGTGCTCTTGAACGAATATAAGCTCAGTTTGCTTTTTCTTAATACAGTTCATCAAGTTGAGATTGCATTAACTGTAATTTTTCAAAATTTTCAGGTGATTCTTGTGAATTTACTGTCACTAAATTTATTTCCCCAATTAGTTCTCTTTGTTTCTGTTTTCTCCTCACTGATAAAACTTTGCCTATATCAATTGCTATTTGTTTGACCTTAAATTTAAACCATTCCCATTTATTTAAATAAGTCATATCTATCTTTTCAATCTCCTCAATGAGAGCTAACACCTGTTGATAAAATCTATCATTCTTTAACAAGTCGTTATTAAACTTCCAAATATTTGAAGAGATTTGAGGTTTCTTAATTACCGATAAGGACAGAGTAACCATACTGTGATCTGTAAGTGGGGCAGCTGAAATTTTACATTCTGAGACAATTTTACACAGTTCGCAAGAAATAAGTCAATAATCTAATCTTGAACATTGTCCATTACCTGAGGGGTTAAACCATGTATGCTGAATATTGTTTGGGTTAGAAACCCTCCAGTAGTCAATTACACTTACTTTTTTACAGAAATTCAATATAGTATCATTATACACAGAATGTGTACCTTTTTGAGGTCTCCTATCTAGCCATGAATCTGGAACTATATTAAAGTCACCCCCTATTATTACATTTTCTGCTTTATACTTTTTTTCCACTCATTAATCAAATTACCAAGTTTCTCCAACATTTCTCTATTAGCCACTTTGTTATTATAACCATAAATACAAAGTAAAATATAACATTTGTCATGTATTTGTACTACTATCATTAACCAGTGGCCTTCCGTGTCCCCTTTATGAACAATTACAGAGCCTTCAAATCTGTTAAATAATACCATCATACCGGCTGATTATGAAGATCCATGAGCAAACAAGGCTAAATCACCCCATTGAATTTTCCAAAATCTTTCATCATTCAAAGCAGAATGAGTCTCTTGTAAAAAAACAAAGTTCGCTTTTTGTTCCTTGCAAAATAAAAAATGGCTTTATGCGTAACACTGTTTTTTAACCCCGTAACATTCAAAGATAGAAAAGAAACAGACATAATTTATGTAACTTCAGTACGCACTCAACTTTTGCTATTACGCAGGAGTGAACAATTTGTCCTTAATAACTCAATTACAAAAACCATACCGACTGCTACATGAACAATATAAATTTTAGTTTAAACATCCTTTTTTCCTTAAAAAGTCGTTTAATCAGATTATTTCCATTCTTTGATATGCGGCAAACCTCACACACTTAAACAGGAGACTACGTGTTACCTTGAAAACCTCAGTCACGGGTCAACTCTGAATCCATCAATAAGAGCATAGCCTTCTTTTAGAAAGGCTCTCTTCCCATTTTTCCTGGCTTCTTGCACTTTTGGCCACAACTTAGCACGAGCTTCGCGATCTTCCACTCTTGCCTCTCGTGATTTTTTCCACACTTCGTCTCGAACTGTCCGCATTGCAAACTGGATGATCACTGGCCTGGGTAACTTGTTTGTAGCGGCGTCATTTTTCTTTCCTAAACGATGCACTGTATCCACCGACTGCCGAAGCTTCTCTACTGAACACGGAATCACCCGGGTTAGAATCCCAATGACCGATTCGCTTGTGTTTTCGTTTTCTTTTTCCTGAAGGCCGATCAGTCTAAGATCCCATCTCCTCTTGTACCTTGCCTGTTCCAAACACTGTTGTCTCAGTGAGATGTTCTCTTTTCTCAAGTCCGCTATTTCTTTTTTCACTTCGCCGATGTCTTTTTTGTTTTCTTTAACCGCTTGTGCATTCTCCTCTATTGTCTTTTCAATTATTTTCAGTCGTTGATCTTGGTCATCAAATCTCTTAATTAGAGTTTGAATTGCATCGAATATTTCTTCATTTGTTCTTTCACCTGTTTGCTTTAGTTTGTCTATCGACTTTGTTCGTACTTTCTTGGGATTCGGGCTGGGCAATGGTGTATGGTCATACCTTGTTTTAGCAGTTTCCATCATCATAGCCTCAATTTCTTCTTCATCACATGCTTCTGTGAGAGCATTTAAGTTATAGTCATGGTCCACTAGCCCGGTAGCGTTTTTTGCTTGATTGGAGTTTGCCATCACGGAAAAGGAGAATATCTGTTTAGGCAGCGTTACTTAGTGAAACAGACAAACTCAAGTAGTTGTAATTGAAATACTACTGGTAGGTTTCTTCGTCAGCGTTATCAATTCTAGGACGTTTTCAAGCTATTTTTATCAGAGCCTGCATAAACTCAACCGCTCACTCCGCCATCTTGGAAATCCCCCCGGTATTTTTGAGACTGTCCTGCCACGGTGAGATTCAAGCGTAACTTTTTTTAAGGATGGCCTGTTCAGCCAATCGCGTTGAGCTTTTGATCCACCAATCAAAACGCTCCTTAGTGAAGTGACTCGAGAAGCTCGACGCTGCACAGTACTGTGCAGTGTGCCTGCATCGGTTCAAAAACAGAGAGAGACGCAAGACCACACTCAACAAGTAAGTAAAGTTTACTTTTTATATCTGATGCCACTCTATATCTCATAAAATATTCATAAAGCTTGTTTTTGTTACTGAGCTGGCGGTGTTGAATTGAAGGTGAACATGTTTGAACTGGTGTTTGTAAGAAGACTGTTGCAGTTGCAGTTACCAGAGCCTTTAAAATACAGTCGCCACAAACTTTGTTCTTGCGGTTCACGTAATAAAACATTTAAACAGATGTTGACACGTATGCCTGAGCGATAAAATAACTCAGGCATACGTGTGGAGTGTTTTGTGTGTGGGTGGGTGTGTCTGTCTTCTGTGTTTTCAACCTTTTCTTGTTTTTGCAGGTACAACTTTGATTGTTTTGCTTGTAGTCAATGTGTCTCATGTACAGCTGCTTTGTAACAATGAAAATTGTAAAAGCGCTATATAAATAAAGTTGAGTTGAGTTGAGTTAATCGTTGTCTGGAAATGGTTATAAAGCAATGCGGCAGCAAATTCATTTCTATTTCAGAAATTAAGAAAGGTTTTTTTTAGTGGACTCAACACCACAAGTGTAAAAGCACAGAGGTACTATTCCGTCTGCATTTCTGTTAGAGCAAATTTTGTAAAGTTGATAAATGATAAAAAATTTGAAGTGCTTGTGCATTGAAAATGTGAAATTGCACCATGTGAGCTTTGAATAAACGTAACGTTATCGTCCGTTGTTCTGGATGCTAATATGCTATCGTTATAGTTTTCGTTCTTGTTGAAAATAGGTTTTTGTCTCGATTGACTTGAGTCTCTTTGGGCTTTGTTCACCACGTTCAGATTGTCTGAGCTTCAGGTTTCTCTTAATCTGTTTTAGTCGAACACTATCCGTCTATTCCGGCGGCACAGGGCAGTAGTTTGACCATGAATGGCAGTGGCAGCCGCTGTCAGCGAGACTGAATGTTCAGCCCAAGTTGTCGAGAGAACTTTCTGTTCTGAGCGAAGTGGTGAAAGCAATCCGCTCTCTCTGTCGAGCAGGTTGACTCTTAGACCTCTTTGTTTGTGGCTAGTTGCTCAGGGGATTTCTGAAGCCTATGAGGAAAATACTGATTAAACTTATATAATCTTCTGGCAGACGCGGCCTTTAGTGTTCTGCTGTTTTTTTCTTTTCCTTCTGTGTGGTACGTGAGTGTGTGTGATTGTGCGTCTGTTTGTGTGTGTATGGCTAGTCTATATAATATTTCAACACATTGATAGGACAAATCTCTTCCTCTCCTATAGTGTCACGTTCTCTATCTATCAGTCTCTCTCGCACACACATTTACAGATAGATTAAACTTCACAGAAGTTTCACTAGAAAGAAAAAACTGGAAACTGCCCGAAGCTGTGAAAACTTCCTCAACCTGTTCTGAGCATGAAGCATTACTTTAATGGAGTGACAAACATCTGCTTGTTTGCTTTAACACCGTTGGCATGTTATGTGTAAATATACCTCAGATTTCCTGGCTGAGAGGGGACCGTGCCTTTGCTGTGGCAGCTCCTAAAGAACGATTTGCCTCTGTCTATTAGACAGGCTTCTTCGCTTTCTTCATTCAAATCACTTTTGAAAACTCATCTTTTCTTCTTGGCCTTTAAAACTTGATGTTGACATTTTAATTGTTTTAGTGTATGTGATGTATTTATGTATCATGTTTTTTAAAGTTTTTATTTATTTATTTTTCTGTACAGCACTTTGCTCCACTTAAGTGGTTGTAAAGTGCTTTATAAATAAAGTTTACTTTCTTGCTTGCCGGCCAGATTTAGTCTACCGAGGAACTCGAATTCATCATTACATTTCCTTTTGATTGAAAGTAGATTTAGCATTTTCAGAAGGAAATGGTAGTCTTCGCAAAAAAACATAAGTTTCCTGATTAATGAAATGTTGAGTCGCCCCTAAATCTTTATCATGACCCTCGACATCTTTTTTCCTGTCTGCTGGGCCACACATAATTGCACATTGTTTTTATGCTGTCATTGCTTTGATAAAGTACAGAACATTTTCAGACACAATCACACCGTGGCATCTACTGTTGATGCTTTTTATTATTCCGGATGCTTACTCAACATACCACTGTGGAGGGAAACCCCAGATTCCTGAAACGGTGTGATGTGTCAGGTGTGTGATGTGTTCAGTCAGTCAGAAGATGTTCTGCCACCAGCTTCCATTGCTTTAGTGTGGTTAAATATACAGGCCTCTGGGCATTGCCAGAACATGACAGTTATGAATGAAAACATTGCAGAAACCAATCTGTGAAAGGAGGAGGAAAGAATTAGCCGCAGGAACATTGAGCAAACTTGGTTCTCCCCACCTGTACAATATCTGCCAGCAGTTCTTATTTGTAATCACTGAAGGTGTGTCTCTTTGTTTTTTTGTATTGCCCTCATACTCCCATTTTGGGACACGTTGAGAGGATTTTGGTGAAGATTCCCAATCACGACTGTCCATGCACTGCCACTTTTAAGTTCTTATTCTTTGTTTTGGCTGTTTTGACTAGTCTACTTCTGCTCCCAATTTTACCGAATTACCTACATTGACATTTGGCTATTAGAGCAACGTATCAACTGACTCGGTTTATTTGGAAAGCTCTTTGCAGGCTTGAGCTCATTTACGCTTCTTTATTTAGCCACTCGCATATGATACTATTTATTCCAATAATATTGACGTTAGCAAGTTCACGATCTAATGACATGATGCTAAGCAAAACAATATTGTTTCTGCATAGCCTACATTTCGTAAGTTTACACCTGTGATGACTAAAATAGGTAGGTGGCGCACTAGGTCTAGTTGGGCAGTGCACTTGAAATATAGATCAGAATGATTAGGCGTTGCAAAATTTGACCTTTTACAGGTCCAGTGTATGAAATTAGCGGCATCTAGTGGTGAGGCTGTGAATTGCGACCAACAGCTCACTCCAGCTCGGTGTAATTCTGTCCTCCTCTGCTCTATTGATTCACAGTAGCCAGACGGAGAAATTGCCAAAACCTGCCCAAGTGTTTGTTTGCCTAGGTTGGAATCAGTTGAAAACTGTTTTTAGACTGTCTGTCCTGCAGCGCTGCCAAGCACAGAAATCCAACTCCTTCCTAAATGAGGTGATGCAATGTTCGTTTTCAGTCACCCTCTGTCAAAGAACAGCCAAACTGATGATATTCAGTGAATAGTTTTACAGCAGACTCCTGACCGAGGGCATAACGTCTGGACTGGTCCACATTGCAGCAAATTTTGACGAGGAAACTTCCACTTAGACAAAGAGACTATCTGACCGGCATGTGAAGTGACCAACCACACTGGTTTATTTGCAGACGTTTATACAGAGCTGTGAGTTTGTAAATGTCCTCTGGTTTGTTATGGAGTTGCGGTCTGTTTTTGCAGGCCACACATGAATCAGCCATTTTGGATAGAGCCAGTGCAGTAGTACAGTAAGTCCTTCCATCAAGAAACACGGGCTGTTGTGGTATTTCATTTCTCTCTGACTTGTTCGGCTTGTTTAGGTTAATTCCTTATAGCTACAGGCTTTGTCACCCTATCGCACGCAGAGAAGCAGAGCCCCTCCCACCACCTGTGACAGTCATTTAACCTCTTCACCCCTGATCGTACACATAAAAGGTGTTTGTACCTGGCTGAGCACCCGCAGGATTTACATGGCGATGGTGGAAAAGCTTTGACCACCTCTCAGCCAGCCCCGGAAAGCTACACACGCTCGTATTGCACACCCACATTTTGAGTTTTTATGTTTCATGGAGATTTTCCATAGGTATGACTTTTATACTGTACAAACGGTATATTCTCTCCCCTAACCTCAACACAAACCTTTCTGCATTTTCAAATAAACATCATTCAGATTTAAAGGGATACTTCACCCAAAACTGAAAATTCTGTCATCTTTTACTCACCTTCGAGTTGTTCCAAATCTGTATACATTTCTTTGTTCTGATGAACACAGAGAAAGATATTTGGAAGAATGCTTGTGACCAAACAGTTCTTGCCCCCCATTGACTCCCATAGTAGGAATACTTGATCATTTTTTTGTTCTGTTGAACACAAAAGAAGACATTTTGAAGAATGTAGGACAGCAAACAGTTCTGTGGTACTTTTGACTACCATTGTATTTTTCCTACTATAGTAGGGAGCAAAATCTGTCAGGTTATAAGCATTCTTCCAAATATCTTTCCACACAACTCGAGGGTGAGTAAATGATGACATAATTTTAATATTTTGGGTGAAGTATCCCTTTAAAAGCTGTCCTGAACGGGTCAAATATTATTGGTATTACATCTTTGTGGGGACATTTGGTTGTTGGTTTCATCTGATAGGACAGAAGTAATGAATGGGAAATAAATGCTCTTCATGCCAACATTTTTTTAGATCAATTGAGCATGTTTGGCAGACATTTTACTGCGCAAATTACTTGCATTCAGTTGTATGCATTAAAAACACTCTTGCCATTAGAACATAGACACGTATGTAAAATGATAATTTGCATGTTGGTAATATTTATTTTCTGTCTCTCACTCCATAGGTATGCTATACTCTGTGGCCTAACGGCAGAATATGAGACTACCAGGAATAAGATAAAAAATGGCCATCTTTTTAAGGTGGGTATTGATTTGAATACAGTAATGTTTTATTTTAAGTTTTGGAAATAAAAGAGACCGGTTACAATCCCTTGGACACTTTGGTACAGTAGTTAATAATTGTCTGACAGATGTGACTCTTGGAGTTTTGCACTTCACATGCAGGCGTTTTAAAACCTGGGAATGATTTTACAGTGCTGAGATAATCTCTGCCTGAGGTCTAAATGATTGAATGTTGATGTGAGTTGAAGCGCCAGGCTTCTGTGAGACATAGGGTCTCTTATCAGAGGAAATAGAATGAGGGTACCACGCACACACACACACACACGTGCACATTTCATAAGAGCAGATTATTTCTGATACACATAGCATTATATCTTTGGCAAACGCCATACACATCTGCAGAACACTTGCAGGTAACAGCACGAGAGCGAGAAAAGGTGAACAGACGTGTGTGGTGGGTTTGTACAGATCAGCAAAAGACAAGTTGAGAAATAAATTATCTTCGTCTCAACGTTTTCTGTCTCTCTCTCTCTGTTTCTCTCAAGGATCATCTGGATAAAGCAATTGAGCTAAAACCCGAGGATCCTGTGTCATATTACCTGTTGGGTCGCTGGTGTTATGCTGTAAGTGAAAGAACATTCGGCATTACTCAACTCNTATAATTTCAGCAGTCGATAAACATTGTTAATAATTCTAAACTGCATATCCTTTATTTTAGGTATAATTGGCCATTTAAGATAATTACAAAACTTATTTTTAAAAACTTCATTATCAACATGGTGTATTGAAGTCTGTAAATAGCTTACTTTTTAATACTTTCCCTACTATTGTTCTTACAATTTTTGTCCCCAATATGTATTCCTCCAATTTTCAACTCAGGCAGTCTAACAGATATATTTGAATATATGAGGGTGTTTTGTATTAATTGTTTTAAAGAAGGAGGGATGAGCTTTACACATAGTATTAAATTCATTAAAGGAAATTTTATCTTAAGTTTCTCCATGAATGAATCATGTTGAATAAATTGACCAGCTCCATCAACAAATCTAGAACATATAATACTTTTTTCATACCACTCTTGTTTAAATACTGTCTTTCTATTTATTGTAATGGCTCTGTTATTCCACAAGGTAGAATTGTGCGGTGTGAAATTTGGGGTGGATATTATTTTCCAATAATACAAAATTTGTTTGTGGAATTTTGAAAGCTTAAATGGCAATTTGGAAATCTCAAAGTCGCATTTCAGCAAAAAGTCTAACCCTCCGACTATCTTGAATATACATTTTGGTATATGAAACCACATTGAATAAGGCTGTGTTAAATAGGTTTTGATCCATTTCAGTTTAAGTACTCCAACCGTTGATTCAAATTCAGAGGCTTTCAGACCTCCATTTTCATATTCTTTAATCATTTGAGAATTTTTAACATAATGAGTTTTGTTTTTCCATATAAAACTAAACATAATAGACTTGACCTTTTTTATCAGTTGAGGAGAAACATAAAAGGAGTAACATGGGTAAATTAGTTTAGATAGGCCTTCTGCTTTAGTCAGGAGAATTCTGCCCATAATAGACAGATCTCTCATAAACCAATGATTTAAAGATTTTTTCATACTGTCAATTCTCTCTGTTCTCTCATATGTAATTCTTTGGACAATACTACCCCTACGTATTTCACTTCAGATTTAACAGGAATGGATTCTATAATTTCTTCATTACATAAATATAGGGGAAAGAGTTCATATTTTTTTTAAATTTAAACATAGGCCTGATGCTGTAGAAAAAATGAAATAGTGTTTAGGGCTTTCTTGACTATGGATTTATCTTTTAAAAATATTACTGTGTCATCCGCAAATTGACTAATTCGATACTCATAATCAGAAATGGTTATTCCCTTTAATTGGGGATGGTTGACAAATAAATAAGATAACATTTGAGTGCATAAAATAAACAGTTTTGGAGAGCGTGGCAAGGGGGGCGTGGTCTAGCGAGGTATGCAACGGGAGAGAGAGCCGGGAGACCAGCTGTGAGTAAATGGGACACGTGCAAACGATCAACACCTGTATCTAATTCCAGTAAGGACGCGGAGAGAGCGGATAAAAGGAGGAAAGCCGCATACACAAGAGAGAGACACACGGATGGTTGCAGAGAGGATCTAACCCAGGAAGCCGAGACTTCAGAGGATTTTAACCCGGACGGGGAGAGGCTTGGAACGCTGTGGAAGCGTCTGTCGTATTTTGTGTTGAGTAACTATAAGTTTGTGTGTAATGTGAATAAAAGCCAGTGTCTGTCACGCTAACCTCGTCCTCTTCCTTGCCCACGACTCTACATTTGCTACAGAGAGATTGGACAACCTTGTCTAATTCCACGCAAAATCTCAATTCTAGGAGTCATACCTGGATTAAGAGATATATAACTATAAATGTTGTTATAAAACATTTTGATAACCTTGCAAAACCTTTCCCCAAAACCAAACATTTTTAACGTCGTAATTATAAATTCATGTTCCACTGTATGGAATGCTTTAAAAAAAATCTATAAATAAAATAAGGTTTTCTGATTGTATCAATGATTGATAGTCAATCATATCCAGGATTAATCTGATATGATTTTGAATGTATCTTCCCTTAATGAATGCTGATTGATACTCCTCTACAAGTTTCCCAAGTATAAATTTAAGACGGTTAGCATACACTAGGGCAAGTAATTTATAATCTGAACATAACAGAGTTATTGGTCTCCAATTATCTAATGACATCAGTTGTTTTTTGGGTTTGGTAGCAAGGTTATTAATCCTGTTCTTATAGTAGGTGATAAGCTTCCTTTCTGAATGCATTCTAAAAAAGCATTATATAACAATTTCTGAATATCTTTCCAAAAATGTTTTAAAAATTCTGTAGTTAAACCATCTATTCCTGGTGATTTACCGTTATTCATTTGTTTTAGAGCTACATCAATTTCCTCTAAAGTCAACTCATCCTCAAGTAAGTGTTTGTCTTCCTCATTCAGTTTATGTATTTTTTCTCTTATATTCATAAATAAAGAATCACAGTCAGCTTTCTTATAATTTGATTTATAAAGGTTACTATAGAAAAGCAAAATTTCATCCTGAATTACTTTTTGATTATCCGTTATAGTATCATTAATCTTTAGCTTCAAAATGTTCTTCTTTGTTTGTCTTTAGTCTTTGTTTTTCAAGGCCGAAAAATATGATGAACTTTTTTCTCCTTTTTCAATCCACCATGCTCTTGAACGGATATAAGCTCCGTTTGCTTTTTCTGAATACAGTTCATCAAGTTGAGATTGCATTAACTGTAATTTTTCAAAATTTTCAGGTGATTCTTGTGAATTTACTGTCACTAAATTTATTTCCCCAATTAGTTCTCTTTGTTTCTGTTTTCTCCTCACTGATAAAACTTTGCCTATATCAATTGCTATTTGTTTGACCTTAAATTTAAACCATTCCCATTTATTTAAATAAGTCATGTCTATCTTTTCAATCTCCTCAATGAGAGCTAACACCTGTTGATAAAATCTATCATTCTTTAACAAGTCATTATTAAACTTCCAAATATTTGAAGAGATTTGAGGTTTCTTAATTACCGATAAGGACAGAGTAACCATACTGTGATCTGTAAGTGGGGCAGCTGAAATTTTACATTCTGAGACAATTTTACACAGTTCGCAAGAAATAAGCCAATAATCTAATCTTGAACATTGTCCATTACCTGAGGGGTTAAACCATGTATGCTGAATATTGTTTGGGTTAGAAACCCTCCAGTAGTCAATTACACTTACTTTTTTACAGAAATTCAATATAGTATCATTATACACAGAATGTGTACCTTTTTGAGGTCTCCTATCTAGCCATGAATCAGGAACTATATTAAAGTCACCCCCTATTATTACATTTTCTGCTTTATACTTTTTTTTCCACTCATTAATCAAATTACCAAGTTTCTCCAACATTTCTCTATTAGCCACTTTGTTATTATAACCATAAATACAAAGTAAAATATAACATTTGTCATGTATTTGTACTACTATCATTAACCAGTGGCCTTCCGTGTCCCCTTTATGAACAATTACAGAGCCTTCAAATCTGTTAAATAATACCATCATACCGGCTGATTATGAAGATCCATGAGCAAACAAGGCTAAATCACCCCATTGAATTTCCCAAAATCTTTCATCATTCAAAGCAGAATGAGTCTCTTGTAAAAAAACAAAGTTCGCTTTTTGTTCCTTGCAAAATAAAAAATGGCTTTATGCGTAACACTGTTTTTTAACCCCGTAACATTCAAAGATAGAAAAGAAACAGACATAATTTATGTAACTTCAGTACGCACTCAACTTTTGCTATTACGCAGGAGTGAACAATTTGTCCTTAATAACTCAATTACAAAAACCATACCGACTGCTACATGAACAATATAAATTTTAGTTTAAACATCCTTTTTTCCTTAAAAAGTCGTTTAATCAGATTATTTCCATTCTCTGATATGCGGCAAACCTCACACACTTAAACAGGAGACTACGTGTTACCTTGAAAACCTCAGTCACGGGTCAACTCTGAATCCATCAATAAGAGCATAGCCTTCTTTTAGAAAGGCTCTCTTCCCATTTTTCCTGGCTTCTTGCACTTTTGGCCACAACTAAGCACGAGCTTCGCGATCTTCCACTCTTGCCTCTCGTGATTTTTTCCACACTTCGTCTCGAACTGTCCGCATTGCAAACTGGATGATCACTGGCCTGGGTAACTTGTTTGTAGCGGCGTCATTTTTCTTTCCTAAACGATGCACTGTATCCACCGACTGCCGAAGCTTCTCCACTGAACACGGAATCACCCGGGTGAGAATCCCAATGACCGATTCGCTTGTGTTTTCGTTTTCTTTTTCCTGAAGGCCGATCAGTCTAAGATCCCATCTCCTCTTGTACCTGGCCTGCTCCAAACACTGTTGTCTCAGTGAGATGTTCTCTTTTCTCAAGTCCGCTATTTCTTTTTTCACTTCGCCGATGTCTTATTTGTTTTCTTTAACCGCTTGTGCATTCTCCTCTATTGTCTTTTCAATTATTTTCAGTCGTTGATCTTGGTCATCAAATCTCTTAATTAGAGTTTGAATTGCATCGAATATTTCTTCATTTGTTCTTTCACCAGTTTGCTTTAGTTTGTCTATCGACTTTGTTCGTACTTTCTTGGGATTCGGGCTGGGCAATGGTGTATGGTCATACCTTGTTTTAGCAGTTTCCATCATCATAGCCTCAATTTCTTCTTCATCACATGCTTCTGTGAGAGCATTTAAGTTATAGTCATGGTCCACTAGCCCGGTAGCGTTTTTTGCTTGATTGGAGTTTGCCATCACGGAAAAGGAGAATATCTGTTTAGGCAGCGTTACAAAGTGAAACAGACAAACTCAAGTAGTTGTAATTGAAATACTACTGGTAGGTTTCTTCGTCAGCGTTATCAATTCTAGGACGTTTTCAAGCTATTTTTATCAGAGCCTGCATAAACTCAACCGCTCACTCCGCCATCTTGGAAATCCCCCCGGTATTTTTGAGACTGTCCTGCCACGGTGAGATTCAAGCGTAACTTTTTTTAAGGATGGCCTGTTCAGCCAATCGCGTTGAGCTTTTGATCCACCAACCAAAACGCTCCTTACTGAAGTGACTCGAGAAGCTCGACGCTGCACAGTACTGTGCAGTGTGCCTGCATCGGTTCAAAAACAGAGAGAGACGCAAGACCACACTCAACAAGTAAGTAAAGTTTACTTTTTATATCTGATGCCACTCTATATCTCATAAAATATTCATAAAGCTTGTTTTTGTTACTGAGCTGGCGGTGTTGAATTGAAGGTGAACATGTTTGAACTGGTGTTTGTAAGAAGACTGTTGCAGTTGCAGTTACCAGAGCCTTTAAAATACAGTCGCCACAAACTTTGTTCTTGCGGTTCACGTAATAAAACATTTAAACAGATGTTGACACGTATGCCTGAGCGATAAAATAACTCAGGCATACGTGTGGAGTGTTTTGTGTGTGGGTGGGTGTGTCTGTCTTCTGTGTTTTCAACCTTTTCTTGTTTTTGCAGGTACAACTTTGATTGTTTTGCTTGTAGTCAATGTGTCTCATGTACAGCTGCTTTGTAACAATGAAAATTGTAAAAGCGCTATATAAATAAAGTTGAGTTGAGTTGAGTTAATCGTTGTCTGGAAATGGTTATAAAGCAATGCGGCAGCAAATTCATTTCTATTTCAGAAATTAAGAAAGGTTTTTTTTAGTGGACTCAACACCACAAGTGTAAAAGCACAGAGGAACTATTCCGTCTGCATTTCTGTTAGAGCAAATTTTGTAAAGTTGATAAATGATAAAAAATTTGAAGTGCTTGTGCATTGAAAATGTGAAATTGCACCATGTGAGCTTTGAATAAACGTAACGTTATCGTCCGTTGTTCTGGATGCTAATAAGCTATCGTTATAGTTTTCGTTCTTGTTGAAAATAGGTTTTTGTCTCGATTGACTTGAGTCTCTTTGGGCTTTGTTCACCACGTTCAGATTGTCTGAGCTTCAGGTTTCTCTTAATCTGTTTTAGTCGAACACTATCCGTCTATTCCGGCGGCACAGGGCAGTAGTTTGACCATGAATGGCAGTGGCAGCCGCTGTCAGCGAGACTGAATGTTCAGCCCAAGGTGTCGAGAGAACTTTCTGTTCTGAGCGAAGAGGTGAAAGCAATCCGCTCTCTCTGTCGAGCAGGTTGACTCTTAGACCTCTTTGTTTGTGGCTAGTTGCTCAGGGGATTTCTGAAGCCCATGAGGAAAATACTGATTAAACTTATATAATCTTCTGGCAGACGCGGCCTTTAGTGTTCTGCTGTTTTTTTCTTTTCCTTCTGTGTGGTACGTGAGTGTGTGTGATTGTGCGTCTGTTTGTGTGTGTATGGCTAGTCTATATAATATTTCAACACATTGATAGGACAAATCTCTTCCTCTCCTATAGTGTCACGTTCTCTATCTATCAGTCTCTCTCGCACACACATTTACAGATAGAGTAAACTTCACAGAAGTTTCACTAGAAAGAAAAAACTGGAAACTGCCCGAAGCTGTGAAAACTTCCTCAACCTGTTCTGAGCATGAAGCATTACTTTAATGGAGTGACAAACATCTGCTTGTTTGCTTTAACACCGTTGGCATGTTATGTGTAAATATACCTCAGATTTCCTGGCTGAGAGGGGACCGTGCCTTTGCTGTGGCAGCTCCTAAAGAACGATTTGCCGCTGTCTATTAGACAGGCTTCTTCGCTTTCTTCATTCAAATCACTTTTGAAAACTCATCTTTTCTTCTTGGCCTTTAAAACTTGATGTTGACATTTTAATTGTTTTAGTGTATGTGATGTATTTATGTATCATGTTTTTTAAAGTTTTTATTTATTTATTTTTCTGTACAGCACTTTGCTCCACTTAAGTGGTTGTAAAGTGCTTTATAAATAAAGTTTACTTTCTTGCTTGCCGGCCAGATTTAGTCTACCGAGGAACTCGAATTCATCATTACATTTCCTTTTGATTGAAAGTAGATTTAGCATTTTCAGAAGGAAATGGTAGTCTTCGCAAAAAAACATAAGTTTCCTGATTAATGAAATGTTGAGTCGCCCCTAAATCTTTATCATGACCCTCGACATCTTTTTTCCTGTCTGCTGGGCCACACATAATTGCACATTGTTTTTATGCTGTCATTGCTTTGATAAAGTACAGAACATTTTCAGACACAATCACACCGTGGCATCTACTGTTGATGCTTTTTATTATTCCGGATGCTTACTCAACATACCACTGTGGAGGGAAACCCCAGATTCCTGAAACGGTGTGATGTGTCAGGTGTGTGATGTGTTCAGTCAGTCAGAAGATGTTCTGCCACCAGCTTCCATTGCTTTAGTGTGGTTAAATATACAGGCCTCTGGGCATTGCCAGAACATGACAGTAATGAATGAAAACATTGCAGAAACCAATCTGTGAAAGGAGGAGGAAAGAATTAGCCGCAGGAACATTGAGCAAACTTGGTTCTCCCCACCTGTACAATATCTGCCAGCAGTTCTTATTTGTAATCACTGAAGGTGTGTCTCTTTGTTTTTTTGTATTGCCCTCATACTCCCATTTTGGGACACGTTGAGAGGATTTTGGTGAAGATTCCCAATCACGACTGTCCATGCACTGCCACTTTTAAGTTCTTATTCTTTGTTTTGGCTGTTTTGACTAGGCTACTTCTGCTCCCAATTTTACCGAATTACCTACATTGACATTTGGCTATTAGAGCAACGTATCAACTGACTCGGTTTATTTGGAAAGCTCTTTGCAGGCTTGAGCTCATTTACGCTTCTTTATTTAGCCACTCGCATATGATACTATTTATTCCAATAATATTGACATTAGCAAGTTCACGATCTAATGACATGATTTCGTAAGTTTACACCTGTGATGACTAAAATAGGTAGGTGGCGCACTAGGTCTAGTTGGGCAGTGCACTTGAAATATAGATCAGAATGATTAGGCGTTGCAAAATTTGACCTTTTACAGGTCCAGTGTATGAAATTAGCGGCATCTAGTGGTGAGGCTGTGAATTGCGACCAACAGCTCACTCCAGCTCGGTGTAATTCTGTCCTCCTCTGCTCTATTGATTCACAGTAGCCAGACGGAGAAATTGCCAAAACCTGCCCAAGTGTTTGTTTGCCTAGGTTGGAATCAGTTGAAAACTGTTTTTAGACTGTCTGTCCTGCAGCGCTGCCAAGCACAGAAATCCAACTCCTTCCTAAATGAGGTGATGCAATGTTCGTTTTCAGTCACCCTCTGTCAAAGAACAGCCAAACTGATGATATTCAGTGAATAGTTTTACAGCAGACTCCTGACCGAGGGCATAACGTCTGGACTGGTCCACATTGCAGCAAATTTTGACGAGGAAACTTCCACTTAGACAAAGAGACTATCTGACCGGCATGTGAAGTGACCAACCACACTGGTTTATTTGCAGACGTTTATACAGAGCTGTGAGTTTGTAAATGTCCTCTGGTTTGTTATGGAGTTGCGGTCTGTTTTTGTAGGCCACACATGAATCAGCCGTGTGTGGGCCATTTTGGATAGAGCCAGTGCAGTATACGTACTGCGCAAATTACTTGCATTCAGTTGTATGCATTAAAAACACTCTTGCCATTAGAACATAGACACGTATGTAAAATGATAATTTGCATGTTGGTAATATTTATTTTCTGTCTCTCACTCCATAGGTATGCTATACTCTGTGGCCTAACGGCAGAATATGAGACTACCAGGAATAAGATAAAAAATGGCCATCTTTTTAAGGTGGGTATTGATTTGAATACAGTAATGTTTTATTTTAAGTTTTGGAAATATAAGAGACCGGTTACAATCCCTTGGACACTTTGGTACAGTAGTTAATAATTGTCTGACAGATGTGACTCTTGGAGTTTTGCACTTCACATGCAGGCGTTTTAAAACCTGGGAATGATTTTACAGTGCTGAGATAATCTCTGCCTGAGGTCTAAATGATTGAATGTTGATGTGAGTTGAAGCGCCAGGCTTGTGTGAGACATAGGGTCTCTTATCAGAGGAAATAGAATGAGGGTACCACGCACACACACACACACGCACACACACACACACGTGCACATTTCATAAGAGCAGATTATTTCTGATACACATAGCATTATATCTTTGGCAAACGCCATACACATCTGCAGAACACTTGCAGGTAACAGCACGAGAGCGAGAAAAGGTGAACAGACGTGTGTGGTGGGTTTGTACAGATCAGCAAAAGACAAGTTGAGAAATAAATTATCTTCGTCTCAACGTTTTCTGTCTCTCTCTCTCTGTTTCTCTCAAGGATCATCTGGATAAAGCAATTGAGCTAAAACCCGAGGATCCTGTGTCATATTACCTGTTGGGTCGCTGGTGTTATGCTGTAAGTGAAAGAACATTCGGCATTAGACACTACACTTTACACTACACTTCTACACATTACACTTCACATGCTCAGTTCATTGTGCAAACTCTTTACACTCACGATAAGCATGTGGCATGTTCAGGTGGCACAGTGTACATGGATTGAGAGGAAAATTGCTGCCACTTTGTTTGGAGAGCCGCCCAGTGCCACGGTCCAGGATGCCCTGCAGAACTTTCTTAAGGTACAAAGCTTTGCAAAATTATAAATTGACACTTAATTGGAACATACTGTATATACTGTATATATATAAACACTTTCAAAGTGTACGTGACGTACACTGTCTTGAAGAGATCGGTCTGCGCAGGGTTGTGTCTTGGGGGTCTGTTTAAAAACAAGCCATGTTGAATTATAAAAAGAGCTTAATGTGTGTTCCTGCATTTGACGTTTTTATGCTGTCTTTTTAAAATTCTCATAGCCTTTGAATCGCAACCATCATTTCTTATTTAAGGGGCCTGTGCTTTGACTTGTTGTGCTCTGCCAAGACAACTCTCCAAACAGCTGCTCTGCTTTCTGACAAACATTCTGCAGCGTTATACAACATCTAGACAGGGAGCAGGGGAGAAAAACGGAGTGTTTCTTTCAACTTTATCGTTAATATAATCATTCAATTTTCTTAGAACAAAACTCAACCCTCAACCTGTTCTTATACATGCGCTGAATGACGCACTTTTATATAAACTAGCTTGATATGTCGTGTGAATAGGCTGTCACAGCATTTATGAATGAAGGACAGATGCCGTATACCTTTGATTAGTTTATTTTACAGAAAATCTGCAGCGTTTCTTTTGTGCGATTGTGAAAGGCTTGTAAATGTCTGAGGTGTTATTTACCGCCCTGATTATAGGGTGGAGGTTTACGACCTGCAATGATAATTGTTTAATATCTCATTGTACACTCAAATTGTTGAGGAATGCGCTGGAGACTCGTGGCTGAGACTCGGTGTGGTTCCTTTTCGTGACGGGTGTGTTTTTCAGTAGTCTACGTACGGATATTAAGTCCCCCTGAAATGCACACAAACCTTGTTACATAAACAGCCTTGTGTGGAGGTCTCGCACCAGTCTGTAGTCGTCGTGTTTTGATGGATTTGACCTGACCTTCATGCTCAGATATATGACTGTATATTTATTTGCTTTCTTTCTTATTTTGTATTTCGCAGGCAGAAGAGATCAGTCCCAAATACTGCAAATACAATTATGTGTATTTAGCCAAGGTAACAATTGTTGTTTTTTGATCTTACGCTCAAAAAATGCTGGGTTGCTTGCTTTAACTTATGGTTGGGTCAAATTTGGACAAACCCAACCATGTTTCACGTATTTGACCCAACCCTGTGGTTTCAAAATCTAGTGATATTCCTATCAGGTCCATCTAACGCATATAGGTAGTTGACAAATATACTGTACATTAAGGTTGTCACGATACCATAATCATATATACGACACTGTACCAGCTAAAGTATCTTGATACTATGCATAATTGAAATGTGCAAAATATACCAAATTTCTCTAATATATATATCTAAATTAAACATTTTGTATTTATAATAGTAAATATAGTAAAAACAATATTTTGTACTGTAGTATTAACTAGGGTTATCATGGAACCATAAACATATGTTGCGATATGGTACCATAAAATAAACCAAATTTCCTTAATCCACAAATCTAAATTAAACATTTTGTATTTACTATATTAAACTGCATTGTACGGTACACTACAATATTTTGTAGTGTTAACTGTAGTAATTGGATCACTTGTAGCAAATTTCACCAAATTTTATTTGTACAGCAATGTTTAAAAAGAGAAAAGTTAGGCTTACTTTCAGTGCGAAACTACAACGGCCAGTAGGTGGCGGGCCTTTTTAAAACTGTGTCCGTGAATCATTCAACCAATATGTTCAAAACGGCTGATTTATTCCAGAATGAAGCAAGTGTCTTGATAAATGACTCTCTAAATCATAGGGATGTAATAAATCAAAATCTCACTGTACGATAATACCTCATACAATATTTATTGCGGTATTTAAAATGACAAAAGATGACTTGGAAACGTTCCATAAGCATCCTATTTTCTTTATCCTCTAATCATAACTGTTGCTTGGAAACATAAAATAATTGCACCAGATAGACGTTGACAAAGGATAATTTTTCGAACATTCTCTATTTTAGGCCTGGTAGACCTATCGTTTCATACAGTCATGTGACCACGGTAGTATTGAGACAATTTTGCTATTGCGATAACACGATATCGTTCCTATTGTTACATCCCTACTAAATCATTATCTTGTCCGAGTCATTCAAACCCCTAATTCATTTAGGAGAGAGACACTAGGCAGATGGAAGTGTTCAAATTAACTTTAATGCGCATATGCAACATTACTTGCGGTACTACAGTTTCAAAAATAGCGGCGTTGCGGGTATTTTTTAAACTTTAGCATTGTGATGCCACCGTGGCATTGTACCGGTACAACCCTATTCCTCACCATGTCGCAGTGCATTATGGGATTGTTTTTGTTCCGAATTTATCAAAAAAGCATCCTGAGTGCTCCTGTAATATTTGAAAGTGCTGCCTATTAAGTCGGCTTGATAGGTCTTGGACCAGAGCCAACACCTCCCTAAAGAACACAGAGGAACATAGCACATTAGCACTTCTGGTAATGTTTTCCTATAATGAAACATAACCCCATGCATCACTTTTCTCTTGTCAGTGTTACAAAGACTTGGGTCAGAGGACTCAAGCCCGTCAGATGTGCGACGCCTCCTCAGCGTTGAGCGTCGTGACTAAAGAGGTGCTTTTCTCATTCAGATGAATCACACACCTTTGATATAACTGCTCTCTCTTCTCTACTTTGTCTTGGCATTGTAATTCTTTCCCACAACCGAATTTCTTTTGCTTTCTCTAAAGGACGAAGAAGCGCAGAAGGAATTAATCTCTCTTATGTCATCATTATAATACATTTTCAAAAAGAAAACAAATGGTGTGCCAAGGAAATTGAAGAAGGGCAGAAGGGCCACTGATCTTGGATTCTGCTGTCACTTCACCGAGGATTGGAGAGTATAGACCCCATCAGGTGCTCTTTCTCTCTCTCATTCTTACTGTCTCTCCCTTCTGGTGATAGAAGTCTATATTTATTCTGAGAGGGAAAAAGATGAGGAAGCAGAGACTGCAGGAGGCCCACTGAGCTGAATACATCCCTCTAGTAACATCATGCCAGTGTCATAAACTCATACACGCTGTTACTTGCTAAAATATGTGCATTGTTTGGGAATGAGCAATTTATCAAAACAGGGAATGAGAAGACTGCCAAGTCCAGCTAAGCCTTTGTGGATTTATGTATAGAGGCGTTTTGCTGGACTGGGAAAATTACTACACTATGTGTGCAAACATGCAAACCAGCACACGCCCGCACAAAAAAACATGTACGTGCACAGCAAAATCTGTGGAACAGCTTGGAGGAAGTGACAGAGGAGAAGACATAAGACATCTTGAGTGTATCTTACTGTACTATGAGCCATGCAGAGACATTCTGGCTTACTAGCTGTTACCATAGCAACACTCGTACGCCATTATGATGGCAAGGACCAGGACAACACAGGAAACAGATTTAGTGATTTAGTCAAAGTAATTTGCTAGTGTGAAATTTGATATGTTTGGCCTTCACATAGAAACAATGACATGCAGAAGAAATTAAAAACCCTGACTGTACTGATGGCTTTCATCTCTATCAGTGGGTCATTCTGGATTCAGATGGCATCCCATGAAAGCACAACCTTAATGTTTTAACTCACCAGCCAAAAGATTTTTAAAAGTAGGTTACTACTAAGTACTGTCTATGACGTTTTGGATAGGAATTATTTGAATGCACAAATAATTTTGTTATAATTGTGAGGGTCCTTACTAATAGTGAAATACTGTATGACAACCAACTTGTTAGGACATTAATAAACGATTTGTTGAATTTTGTTGTATGCTCATTTTATTTTATAAACAATTTGTTGAATGGGTCCCGTAGTTCGGTAGCATTTGAAGACACCGTATGGTACATTGACATCTAGCGGTTGAGCTTGGTATTGGAGTCTAAATTCAAAATATCCCTTACGAAAATTTACCATGGTTTTACTACAGTTAAAATTGAAAAATCATGGTTTTACTACAGTTAAAACAATAAAAACGATTAACTGTAGTAAAACAATGGTTATCACAAAATAAACATGGTTTTGAAAACCATGTTTTTTGTAAAAACCATAGTAAACGATGGTTACTGTAGTAAAACCATGGTTTTGCCCTAAGTAATCAATGCACCTAAAAAAATCATGGTTACTACACTTGTACCACAAAAAAACATGGTTAATTTTCGTAAGGGTTGGAGAGACAATTTTAGTAACGGTTCTTCTCAGTTTCTTTTTATTGTTATCAGAAATAATCTACAGGCACTCTATTGTTTGTGAATGTGTACCGTAAGTTCACAATTCAAATGCGCAGTAACTTGTTTATGTTGTTGTTCCAGTGAAATTAAAAATGAAAAATTCTTATTTTTTCATGAAATATTGCAGCGTTCACAGTAAATAGCTTATCAATGTGGGTCATTTTCTTTTTTTTGGCCGGAGTCTGCTGCCAGCTTCGTTTCAAAATCAATGCAACAACTGTTTTACACATCCAATCAATTCGCAGTGAAAAATGCAAGCCACGCCCAATTGTCTCACTCGGAAATGTGTCAGAATACGGAAGTAAAAACGATCGCAACCTCCGGTTCACGGAATATTAATATAAGTATCAGAGCCCCAATGTGAAGATAGCCTACATGTTCACACAAATATGCCCTAATATACACATGTTTATTGTATTACACAATTCTGAAAACACACATTTAAACCATTTTCTTTGCATAGAGCACAGTCCATCTCTCCTCAGCAACAAACACAATCAAACAAGAGCACATATTATTCACCTGAATGTAAAGTGCTGTCTGTGAAATTGGAAGATGTGAGCATTTGGACACAGGGCTCAGAGCAGGGAGTCCAATTATCCCCCATCCTTCCTTTCCCATCTGCACACAGGTATGCAAAACAGAGATTTGTGACATTTCCACAGCTGAATGGATTGTGTTACCTTACATCAGTCAAATCAAAGGGATCTTATTATATGGCATACCTAAGTAAATTTGCATCACTCATTATAGGATTTAAGTATATTGTGCATGTACATATTTCAAAAAATCATAGTGTCATGTACACATTAATAATAATCCATTACTGTAATCTTTCACTGAAAGTGATGTATTGAAATTCTGGTTAATTATTAACCCCCACCATTTTGTTTGTATGTATTAACTTTGTTTAAAATTTTTTACCATGTTTTAAATTCATTCTGCAGACTTCCTCCATAGTATCTGTTCAGAAAGTGTGGAAAAAAACAATGGATTTTCACGCATGGTGATGAGATCCTTAAGCAAGAAATACAGAGAAAGGTCAGTTTGACAAGATGTTTCCAAAACTTATGGTCTCCAGAGGCAAACAAAAGACAAGTGAGACATGCAAATCCCTTGAGAAATATTTTCATAAAGAACCCCCAGTTCGTCACTTAACATGTCGTCTTGTGGCTTTCTTTCTCTTTTAAACGCACGTCATCTGCTGCGTTCGGCTTGGTTTTGCTGACACTTGTGAATCCCATAGGGGGAATTTAGTGGTTTTAGTGTTTCTTCTCTCTTCTACTGTCGTATAAGGTATTTAGACCGCCTGGACACCCAAACACCCTAACAGCAACTTCCACAATCCATAAATCAAGTTCAATACATCCTACACACACACATTTGCCTTGAAAAGCCTCAAATGCATACTATAGATATGATCTCACCTTCAGATTGAGTGCGCTGTCAGGCATCCAGCTGTCCCCAGGGCGGTGTCCTGCTCAGCTCATGAGGTTCGGTCACTTTGACTAGATCGTGGTTTTGTTCAGGTTCAGATAATAAGTATGTTTGTAATTACTTCACACTGAGACTTGTTAAAAGAGGTTTAACGCATCACCATAGAGAATGGCTTCGCTTTAATAACAAATCATAAAAAGTAATCACACAAACATAACAATGAGAAGTCTTCACCACAAGGTTTGGCCTGGAACAATGTCCAGAGTCTCTTTTTATAGTGTCCCAGATATACAGAGGGGCTATGTCGCAGGGTGAAGACTCCTTATTTGGACTTAAACACACAAAACCTTTATCAAAACTGTGCTATACATCGTTTTTCCTACCTATGCACAAACAATTTGCATCTTGTAACTTCAATGGAGACATCATCTCGCAGAACCGTTAACACCTATGACCCATGTTGCTATACAAAGCATAACACCTCCAACTAAACTTTCCAGCTCTCGCGAAAGTTTTACATAACGGTCTGGGGCTTTTATATGTTGCAAAAGCGTAAGCGTGGCTACAAAATATAATTCATATCGACAGCCAGCGCTGATTCTTCAATCAGTGACAAAGTGTCAACCTTGGCTGTGGCTATTTCTAAGTTAGAACAAATGTTACTAGTTATTAATGTAAATGTCCGATAAATTGCATTAATACTCTCCTACTCAGTATTATATTTATGCGTTAACAAGACATTGTAGTTCTACAATGCCACCTTGTGGTCTGTTCTGCTTTTATTTTGAAAAGCGCCGTTTTCTTCTTCCGATGTTTTTTGTGACGCCAAACTTCCGGTTACTCTCTCTTCACAATGTGGTGCTCATGCATCGTCGGAGGAACGGTAAAACTTAGCTCCGAACTGTGAGGGTGTGTCGAGCTAGAGAGCATGCTAGCTGATGGTGGAAGCTCTTTGATTAGCGCCCTTGGAGAGCGAAATGAGTTTTCACGGTGTACGAGGTTCTTATGGTGCATAGTTCTCGTTGAGAGGAAGAAATAAACCAACACCCGTTTGAAACTCTCTGCGTCTGGATCAATAAATCCAAGGGGCCGCTACAATTAATATTATCCTCCTTAATAGCATCATTAACTTCTTATAGATCTGTTCTTGTTGACGAATCAACCTTATAATTTGTGTAACTTTAGAAATTATATCATCCGTTGATGGCTGCTGCTTTGGCTCTGCGCTTGGTCTTCCTCTCTTCTTTGATCCTGATTTTCTCTTGTTTTTTTCTGGAGAACTTGGACAATTAAATCATGCACGTCATACTTGATGGGTTCATGGTGAAAGGACATATCATTTTTATTAGTTCTAGTAGATGCATTATACACAACACTACCTCTGTGAAAGTCACATTCCACTTGTTCTTAGTGATGGACAGCAGATTTAAAATTGAACTCCTGTTATTTTCAGAGTACTGTAATTATAGCTCATATGTTGCTTCAGAGCTGAAAGCGAGTTTTCTGGTTTTTGGACTCGAGTTCCAGTTGAGAGCCCATCAGCACACTGTACACAGCATCTTTGGTTACATGGCAACAAGGATAGCTGATGACCCAAATACAAGTGTGTCGACATCAATTCCGGGCGAAAACAGCCACAAAGGACAAGCCATAATTTTTATCTTTAAACATGAAAGAGTACATCCTCAAAAAATAAGTATGTCGTGATTGTTTTTGATTGGAGGGAGCTATGAAACACTTGCACTTGCACAGAAAACCCTGCACTCTCTTGAGCATTTCTAGTTCAAGATGAGACAAAGGAATATTCTTAATAAAATCCGTTTTCAGTCTACGAGACAAAAACATCTGTGCATATTGAAGGACGTTCATAAAGTTGATAATAGTACTTTTACACAACATGTATACTACACAAAATATCTAGTGAATACATTTTTCTCATTTCTCTCTGAAGGCACAGAATAGAATTCTTTGAAATTTGTTACTGGGGCAAAGCCCTCAAATTTGGGGCATTGTGCTTTTCTTTCTATAAAAAACACACGACAGTAGTAAGATAAATCGGAGCTCTTTAGATGTCATCTATTTTTAGCCACTAAAGATTGCTTGTATCTTGTAATAGGGACGCAATGTTTTTTTTTGTGTAAACTTATCCGTGGAGAAATAATAAGGTGTTGTTTACCAAAACCAATGCAGAGGACATAATGATGAAGTAGTCTTTTTCACTGCTTACTGTATGTTTCTAAAACTCCTTGTATTGGTTTTCTTTGGCTTTTATCATTGTTCTCATTGCTAGTTAATACCAATACAGTTATTCTTTGTTCATTCATGTTTTACTAAATTATATGTGAACTAATCAACATTTATTAATTTGACAAATGACACCTTATTTTATTAAAAACGGGTGTCTAACACTTTACAATATAGTATGTTGTTCAAATGCATTTCCCTTCAATCTCCACGCAGCACTGACACGCATCTACCGTTAGATGTCGCTGTACATCTGAAAACTACTGGAGGTGTGACAGCCGTTACTATTCTGGCGAGAATGTAATATGCCACGGCTGGAGCGCGTGAGTGTGGATGAGTGGGTCCGTTCAGTCCGTGTCTCTGTGTGCTTGTGAACAGTGGTCTTGTCTCATTCATGGGGATCATGTATGGAGATGGAGACCGGCTCGGACCCCCACGTAGGGATTGCCTGTGTTACCTGGGACCACCGACCTCCTTGATGCCCATGTAAGAACTCATAATCTATAACACAACCTATGCATGAGCAGAATGTGTCTTGTGATTGGGTGCAGCTTCAACTCAGCATCACTTTGTAGTTAAGGCAGTAGTCGTGACAAATGTTAGTAGTAAAAATGATTTGCCTTCCAAAAGAAAAAAATTAGGATCAGCATAATATGATGGTAACCTATGGAGATTCGTTGGTAAACAATTATTGTAATTGCAAATTACGCACAGGTCTCTAGGTATCCTGTGCAGTCACGTGGGTATTCTTCTAGGTATGTTTAATGCATATAAATAATACGTATAATTTTGAGGATAATTTGTGGTTATTTATTCATTTTAAAGTCAACAGTTTCATGTACTCTGCATACAATAACTGTATATGGCAGGAATATGGAGATAATTAAATAGCCTTTTATACGTGTAGACTAAATGAAGACTGAATGTTTTATAGGGTGTTGTAGGAGGACCGTGTTTTTTCCGAATCAGTTGCTGCGTAAAACTGAATAGTTAAAACCTCCATGTGGCCATAGACTGCAGAATAAAAACGACTTTGAATAATTTGTCGAATGCACGCAAACCTTGATAGTTTTTTGCATTAGTAGATGTAATTTCTTGTCTGTCTCAATAATTAAGATTGTAGATGCCAGCTTCATGACGCGACGTGCTTTTGATGTAGATTGATGAGAACGCCAGATCTCACTGTTTAAATCCTAATGGATTTAAGGTTTATGCCTATTATACAAACCATTTTTATTGGTTTGAGTAGCAACTATAGTGGGTTCTATTGGTGGAATGTTATCTGACAGATGGAAGAACATCATTAAATCGTATGGGACCCAAATATAACCACATAAAATAAATAATGTGACTGTTTAATGGTAAACATCTAATGGTTCGTAATGGTATTTGTAACCATTAAAGTTGTCTTTAGCAGGGCTGTCTTCATTGAGTCAGATTTAACGAATTGATGAATTTGACAGATTTGGACTACACTTCGCTCAAATTGAATCGTGGTTTACTGTACCAGTAGTGTATTACACTGTTACTGTACCCGTCCAGCTGTCATGTCTGGTTATCATCTCAGCCGCTTTGGCGTGACGCCAGTGGAGGGTGAAGATCGCGCGCTAACACGCACAAGCCACACCGGGGGCTGAGCGCTGGAAAAGCCTTTTAAGCCGAGTGTTTGTGTGAATGCTAGCGTTTAAGTAATTCTAATTGATCTTTCTGCCCACTGATGTAGACTTACCGAATCCCCTTGTAATGAGAAGGCTTGTTTGCGCGCCGCGCTCCGACTGGCACACCTCGCCTCTGTGCCAAGCACTCCAAGACAGCGCGTTTCTAACTTTGCGTTCTTGTTCCCAGCGGGATGCGCAAATCCCCCGATGTGAGCCCCAGACGGCTGTCCGACATCAGCCCCCAATTACGCCAGCTTAAGTACCTGGTGGTGGATGAATCGATTAAAGAGGACCTGAAGTCATCTCGGTCAGTAGAGGACATCAACAGCGCGTCCATCGAGGAGAGGATCTTGAGAATTACAGGCTATTATGGTTACCAGCCGTGGAATGCAGTTTATAAGAGTAAGCAATTTCTTTTAGCAGATGTGTTTATTTTGCTGAACAGTTTTGTGGGTATCCCAGAGGAATAATCTATGGTTTTGAAGTTGCTTTTTCAAAGCTCGTGATGGAGTGTTTGTCTTCTTTAAGTAGCCGATAGCTTTTATGATAGGTTTGTGAGATGATTGTTGATATACATAAAGCATATTATAGAAAGTTTAAAATGAGTTTGGATAGCATGGTCCAGAAGATTTGGTCTTGGATGTCTTGGTGAGAAATGATTGCACTCATAGTGAAATCTTTTGTTATCTTGGCACATCCAGGCAAAGTTGAATACATTGTTGATGTCTCCTGTGAAACCTTAGATGAGACAGATGTGAGGATACTATAGTGTCTTTTCTCAGCAGGGAAAAAAATTAGCAGATGGAAGACCTAAACAAAAGTGTTCCATTTATTCTTATTTTGCTAGTTGGAAAACATGCATATTAAAACCCCTTAACTGTCACTCTCCCGTATACGGGATATCTGCGTTTGCTTCAATATTGTGTATGTAATTTCTTATTGAATCATGACAAACTATATATCATTGGAAAGGTCTAAGACTCTAGAATACAGATTTCTTTGGTGTTTTTTCAAATAATTTATGTAGGAAGAGTAATTGTTTCTTTTTTATAAAGAGTGTGCTTCAATTTTTTCATGACCTTTTACATGCCACAGACCCGCCAGCGGGACATCTAAGTTATCTTTGTGAAAATTCTGATCTAATCATGACAAACTATATATCGTTGGAAAGGTCTGAGACTCTAAAATACAAGTTTGATCATTGTTTTATAAAATAAAGTATGTAGGAAGTGTAATTGATTCATAAATGATAAGAATGTGTATCAAAAATATATACATCCTGCGGAACACCTACATTTACTTCAATACTTTGCATGTAAATCTTATCTTATGATGACAAACATTGTATCGTTGGAAAGGCCTAAGACTCTAGAATACACATTTGATCAGTGTTTAGAAGAATAATCTATTTAGGAAGATAAATTGATACATAAATGATAATTTATTCATAAATTAGTGTGCATCAAAAGTATAGTTTCATACAAATGTATTGTTTTTATATTGTTTCTGTGCTTTTGTGTTTTTTCATTGTCTGTTAATTGGAAAGTAAAAAAATAAATAATAAAAAGCATCTCAATGTCTGTTGTGGTCAAATTTCAGATCAAGCGTAAAACCAATGGAAGCCTATGGGCCCCCTAGTGGATTTTGGTGGTAGAGCGGATAAAAAAACTCACAGACACCTCAAAATTTGGTGTATCATGACCAAACTTGATTCAACACTTGGTGACCCTTGGGAATTTGACTTATGAAATTTTGGAGCTGATCCATAATTATTTTTATGTTTTTTTTTATAAAAGAAAAACATAAACCTTTTTTTTATTTATTACAATAAACATAACAAGGCACCTTTAAAAAAAAAATTTGTGTGTGTGATTTTTTTTCTTAGAAATAATCTTCTATTTCTCTTCTTTCAAACAAGACCAGCCTTAGGTCTGTATTCCAAATAATTCATGAGTTACAGCCATTTTAGTTCCAACAGTGCGTTTTCACGTGTAGGCTCAAAAAGGGCTCCGACAGTTAAGGGGTTTTAAGACATGTTTAGGATTTTCCCCTGGTTTCGACTGACTTGGTCCCGATAAATTTACCAATAAGTCTCCGATGTGATAGAGGTGCAGTGATATTTCTTGTTTTTTCGCCTTTGCTTAAAAACCGTGATTCTTTTCTGGGCAGGGCAACAAAGTGAGCATTAGACTGGCCGAGGCAGCCCTGCTGCTGTGGTATCACGGATGTAACCATCCCTCCCCACCCCACCATTTCTGTTTATATCCTTTAGTCTAACCGTTCCCTCTGGACACAAGAACTTTATGAATGTGCAGGGACCCACTGTGTTTAGAAACAGACATGGTTATGCCTGGTGAGCTTGTATTTTGGTCCTCATAAAAAGCACCAGCATCCTGACCTTTTCTGGCCACGATGTGAAACGTGCTTGTCAGAAAAACACTGCAATGTGTATTATTGAGTCATGTTTGTATTTAACTACAACTATATTATGTAATAATAGAAATATTGACATCCTCCTACAGATGCTGCTCAACGGTCTACAATTAATACATCTCTCATTCTACATCCTTGTAAAATTGTGACTATCTGTACCATTAGGCAAAAGACTGAAGCTTAGCTTATTTTAAAGGGGGAGTTTAAGTAATTTTGCATACAATTCTCTGCCAAAAAAATCTAAGTTTATCAAGTGGCACAAGGACACATTTACAGTATATGCTGAATTTAAAGTGCCCATTTTCTTGTGTAATCTTCATTTGGTCCTGTGTTGTGTATTTACTGCCCAGGAAGGCATAAAATGAGTCTCTTGATTTAAGTGGAAGTGAATTGACGTTAAACAGATTAGAGGCTTGTCTAGAGACTGTATAGTTAAAGAAAGGGATATTAAGCTTCTGTATGTAAGGAAACACAGAAACAGATGCTTTAATGTCTGTACAGAGGCTGGAGCTAGTTGTCAAATTGGAAAGTTGTCACAAATGTGTGTGAATAAATGATGCTTTACTCTGGGGTCATACTGTGAGTGTGTGTTGCTTAGCATTACTAATATACAAATAATAATGGTCTTGTCCGGATTTCTTTCACTCTTGTCTTGCCTACGAACTATAAACACTTCTCAAGCATACAGAACAGTGGAATGTGTCTGTTTACTCTCAGCACTTGTACATCATCAGTTTCTGTAAACATTGGCTGATGTGTGACTGGTTGTGTGTTGCAGTGTTAATAATGACTGTGGTTTGTTTGGTTTCATCACTTTGTCAACACTTTGAATGACGTTTTACTTGTATTGAAACATTTATTTAATTTATTTATGTGCAAAAAAAAATCAGTGAGTTAAATCAATTTTAGTGCTTATAGTGGTGCTTGTTAAAGGGACAGTTTACCCAAAAATAAATTTCTTTGTTCTGATGTCTGTTTGGAAAAATGCTTGTAAACAAACAGTTCTTGGCCACCATTGACTACCATAGAAGGAAAAATGCCAATGGTAGTCAAACAGTGCCCCAGAACTCTTTGCTTTCCTACATTCTTCAAAATATCTTCTTTTGTCCTCAACAGGACAAAGACATTTAGAAGGCAAATTTTCCTACTATGGTAGTCAACGGTGGCCAAGAACTGTTTGGTTACAAGCATTCTTCCAAATATCCTGACAGAATTTTTATTTTTGGGAGAACTGTTCCTTTAAGGCAGGTGACTTCACTAATGTTGTTTATACGATCTTTTTAATTCTTAACTTTGTCTTAACATTCTTATTTGTTTGTGCTATGGTCATAAATGAAATCTCACATCAAGTGGCTTATTAAAAGTGATGAGGATATTTTTTTCTAAGCATCAAATATCTTAGACTTGCGCTAAAAGAAGAAACATACATCTAGGACAAGCCAGCATACTATAGATGTGAGGGCAGAGTTTTGTTAAAACAAAAGTCAGTCTAGTTTTTCATTGTATTTGTAGAACGCTTTACTTATTTCCTATTTGTTCACTTTTTTACTGTTTATTTAGTCATTAATTCTTATGTACCAGAGCAGACGTTTTAAGTTTGGGCTTTAATAAGGCACTGCATTGTGCATGATAATATGACAGTATCATTTTGTCACACTGAGTAATCCAGACAGGAAGCGGATCCAAATGCAGTAAGGTCTTTAATGAATATAAACAAAGTAACAAAATACCATAAGAGCCGAAAAACACGAAAACCATCCGAAAGCAAGAAACACAAGACCAAATCTCCAACAAGGACAGACATCAAACAAAGGAAACCTAAGGGTTTAAATACACAGGGTAACGAGAGGGCTAACAAGACACACCTCAAACAGATCATGATACAAAACCAATGAATAAAATAACTACAACACTAGACAGGAAACAGGAACTAAGGCATACAAACTAAAAGTCCACAATTCAAAGGGCAAAACACAGACTGTATCGTGACACATTAACACTTTTACTTGTATGTGATATCCTTTACCAGCATGTGTCATATCTGTCACTCTCACCCTTCAATCAAACAGGATTTCAGGGACTAAGAATAAAATTGGCCACGCGTTGCTCTAGGGGCAAAGAACCGTGGAGGCAAGCAAGGACATACAGTATATTGTTCCTTAATGGTCTTCGTCGACTATAGAGACATATCTGGCTTTATGTCACAGAAAAGTGAATACAGACTTGATTCCTGTTAAAAGGTCCTTGTCAAAATGAATACAGGGTTGTTTTTGCGCCTTTTTAAAGATGCATTTTATGCATATTTTATTGTTTTAACATTGTCCCAGATCCAGACTAGACTAGATCTTAAAATTTGAAAATCCACCAGAAACGTTTTTATGCTACCTTAACTTAATTTCTAAGTGAAAATGGTTTCCTTAAATTGTGACTGTCCTCCATCATTTTCCATCACAACCATTGTTATTTAAAGGTTGTGAGTCAACTTTTATACCAAGGCAGGTATTTTATTTTCTAAAAGTCCACATGACCAAATGCATCTCTTTTTTCCAGAGTGTTTGTGAGTTGTGTTGGCTCCGAATAAGGTCTAACAAATAGCACTTTTATCAATCAGCAAAGCAACACAAGACAACCAACAGAGATCCAGAAAGACCAAACAGTCCGTGACTGAACCGCAAGTGCATCAGTCAGATGGAATAGAGGAAGTGTGTTTCGATGCATGTCTGAGATGAGATTTGTTACGTGTGAAACCCAAGAGATTGTGACTTACATTGTACGAAAAGGTCATTTACATCCAACCAGTTTTTCACGCTTTTCTCTGCAGTAATATGTAAACACGTGCGAAGCTCTCCTCACAAATATGCAAATCAGAGAGGCTAAATATTACTTTCTGATCTACTGTGCCTATACTTTTCAATTGAATCAGAAGGGTTTTTGTAGGATGACGTTGTTGTGTCTCTTTAAAAGGCAGTGAGTTAGTCTGGTTGGGTAGCGGAGTGTCAAAGTGATTTATTAGAAGATTTTCAACCCGAGTTGTGCAGTCAGTGATCTGTAAGTCTCTGAACACTTTCATTAACCTCAACACGTATCTCAGAGGAAGAGAATGTATATTTGTCTCTGTAAGGCTTGCGTAAAATGAGAATACTGAATTATTTGCAACATGCATCTGCCACTTTGCATCCCCCTATGCTGCACACGGGAGTCTTTGAAATTCAGTCTTCTGCTGAACTCTCTTTGTGACTAAGAGATTTTGAGAAAATGAGGACAATTTGAAGTAACCTCCATTGTGTGTCTGTAATGTCTTTAGTTGGTGATTATGTCCAAAAATATCCACAAACTCCAGTCTAGTCTGTGTGATTCGAGATGCATGACTCTACAGCCAGACAGCTGAATACAGTCTTACAGGAGACGTGTTTGGATAGATGCATGTTATTTCATTAGGGCTGATAAGAGTGTTGGGGTTCTTTGACAGCATTAGTGGTTGTGTTGCCTAAAACCAGTTGTTTGTAACTAAAGAAAGAGACTGATGTAGGGAAAGAGGTTATTTGTTGAGACGTGTGGTGTTGGCTGGTCGATAATACAATCACAGCATCCAATTTAATGCCACCCTTTTACAGCATGCATAGATAGACTTACAGTACATGCATCCCACTTACTTTGTAGTAGAGACCCAGGTTATATCTTGGCACCAGAATGTCATAGAGATTGGCAATGGGCTTTTTTCATTTACCCACAAACTCCTTTGCTGTGTGTAGTTACATTTATATATTCATAAATTCATACATCACATGAAACAGTTCTCTTCGTTATAGACAGCACCACAAGCCTGCCGGCTTATAACTGCATCCAATCACTGTTCTGCAGATAACACGTTTTGGGTTTCTGTCATTGGGTCTGGTATTGATGGAGTGGCATTAGACCGTGGGAGAACGGGAGTGCTAATCACAGTCTATTCTATAGCAGTGTGTACTTAAACAAGGGGGTGTAACGGGCACACCAGGGAAAATGGGTCCTGCAATTAGTGTACTGAGTCACTCTGGATAAAACACATCCACTCAATACTAACTAACAAGCGTACGTGCAAAACTCCATTAAATGTTTTATTAGCAAAATGAAGATGACGGGCTAGAATGGATTTGCGAGTACAGTTTAGTACTAATATCCAGTAACATTGAAATGAGACTTTGGTGTATAATTTATTTATTTTTGTACAAATCTTGTTTAATAGTCAAAATCATAATGCATTCATAATGCATAATTTAGTATTGAGGTCTGGGCCACATATGAGTTCATAACCTAAAACCAGTTGTTGTGTAGGAAGATGTTTCTCACTAGCGTGTCGTCTGACTACATTCTGAATCATTTTGAAGGTCAACAATAATCGGTTTTCTTCTGAAAATACTATGCTTTTATGTAAGATTTGATCTTGGTTTTAAATTAATGTGCATATTGCCTATATTTCAACTTACTACACAATGCCTTATGCCAGACGGATTCTGTTGTTGTTTGGATGTTTGGATGGAAGGTCGTGTATAGTATCTTAACATGGAAACTGACAAACTCATTAAATGTGCGTTTTGAAAGTACAGTAAGTTACTTTTGATCAAAGCGTCTGCCAAAGGCATACCTGTAAATTTAATGTTTTATATTACATTGTTTAATAATTTGTAATCATTAAGAATTAAGTTTAGCCCTGTTTTATCTCTTGGCTGTATTTCTTATGATGTAAAATGGTATATAGCTAAAAACGAAGCAACAGAAAATTGCCTCGGATAAGATAAACTTGTACAGTCGTGAATTATATACTGAGGTCTGGAGGGGATAGACTGGGAAAAGAGAATCACATGACTTCAATATCTTGGGGCATGATTTGCCAGAGTTTTTTTTACTTAAAAATAGAGTAATATAATCGAACAAATCTGTCTAAAGGCAAAAACATGACAATGAACAGGATTGTGCTCTTGTACCATGTAAGATGCCAGTGCATTGACACACATGCTGGTTTTAGACATTGATTTAATATTTATCACTTGCGAGTTTGTCTGCATTTTATGAAGTTGTTTTAAAATAGAGCTGGCTGAGGTTATGGGCCGCTCTTATGATGCAAAAAATATGATATTAGAGTCTCCAGACCAAAACGCCTACCAAACAATTATAGACTTATGTGACAAGAACTTGAACTTGATATCAAAACAGGACTTTTGATTGTCTTTGCCTAAAAAAGGAATCCTCTCATTTTAAGCATGCTGTAAAATAAGCTTAGCAGGCTACATGTTACAACACGCATCATAATGTGAGAAAGAATAGTCATAAGAACTTGCAGAAAATATCATTGGAAACAACAGAGCATAGCATTTTATTTATTTATATTGTGCCATTTTTGTCATTTGATTCTTTTTTGTCCACTTTCAAATGTCATAATGCATTTTTTCACAATTTTGTATAATGGGCTGTTTTAAGATGTACATGTAAACTTCACACATTCACACATAAAAGCTTACTCATCGTAAACCTGCTGTCAGTCCAAAACAGATTGCGCTCCTCCATCCTTCAGTAACAGCCTCTTTTCAAGTTGCTTAAAGGAACAGTTCACACAAAAATGAACAATTTGTCCTCATTTACTCACCCTCGTGTTGTTCCAAATCTGTATAAATTTGTTGTGATGAACACATAGAAAGATATTTGGAAGACTACTTGTAACCAAACAGTTCTTGGCCACCATTGACTACCATAGTAGTACAAAAGTATATATAAAATACAGCGCAACAGTGGTAAAAGGAGGGGAACATTTGAGAAATCATAAGGGAATTGAAGGATTGGTGAGTTGTTACATTTTGTTATAATCTTTTGGGCAAGCATTCATGTTTTTTTGTTTTTGGTATTGATGAATCAAACACAGTAATGCAGGATCTTAAATTCAGACTGTTGACTTTGTGTTGCTATCATTTCACAACAACCTTGTTTGTTTCACTTGGTGATTCTGTCGATGTGGCTCAGGGATTGATTTGTTAGTTTTCAATGTCTCTCTCTCTCTCTGGATTCATGCTGGTGCAATAGTGTTTGCTATTGATTGGCCATCCAAAAGTTACAGGTCTGCTCCAAACAAGGTCAGACTGATCCCCAATGAAACAGACTCTCTCTCCTTCGTCCCTCTCTCTCTCACACTGTTTGTCTATCAATCACTTGGTTTATCTCTCTCAACAGCTGCACGGGGTTTAGGAGGAGAGGAGCTGTTGCTTGTGCTACTACGGTCAGAATCCATGAGTGTTTGGTGTGTGTCACCTGAGATTAATCTTAAACCGACACCTGTATAGTATTTGAGAAAACATAAGGATGAAAAGAAAGAAAATACTCTGTTTTAGTTTGATTTTGAAGATATTTTTGTTTTGTCCCTGGAAAAGAAGGTTAGGCATTTGCATATTGATTGATATTTTTCTTTTAGAAGCTCGGGGTTAGATGGAGGTCAGTGTCATCTGGGCTACATCAATGAAACACTGTAAAGCTTGATTTTGAAGTTTAGATGTGGATGCTGCGATGGGCCTTTCAGTGCTTAAAAGGGGTCATAGCATTTAACACATTTAACGCAGTGTAATTCTCAAAACTCAAAAATATTCTTCCATGTGAAAATACACCCACTGAATATAATAAAGAAACCACTCCAAATTTTCATTTCAAATCATGAAAACTGTGATAAAAATCAAGGTCATATAAAACATTTTTTTAATGTAATTCATGTGCATGTTTAGGCATTTGTAAGAACGGGACACTATTTCACTTTTAGAGATTGTATATGGCTGACTTTAATAAGTTCGACCACTAAGACGGTAATGAAACACTATTTCGTTTGTTCACACGTGACTGACGTCTTATAAAGGCAGTGTATTAAATATAGACAAATACTCACCAAAATACTCAGTGGCCAACCAGCTTTTTCAGAGAATCATTTCCGTTTATCATCAAAGTCTAATCTAACACATTCACACTCTGTGGGTGTAAACCAAACCCTCCTGCAGAGTTTGATGGTTACCAGGAGAGAATCACAGGACAGAAAGGTCAGTTAAGTGCAAGAAAAACTGAACCTATGGAACTAAACGTCTCGATTCAAAATAAAGCGGGAGGGAATCTGGAAGGTGATTTGAAAGTAATGTCGAGAAAGAGGTATTCTATTTTTGCACCGCCTTCTATACTGCCGTCTCTTTCCATATCAGGCAAGACTTGATGTTCTAGTCAGCCCGGGGTGACAGAGAAATGCAGTGCGCTGTAATATCTTTCTCTACTTTCAGAATGGCAGTTTATATGGTGTCATTGATCGAGAGGTTGCTGTGACACTCGATCAAATGAATTACTTTACCGCAAGTTTTAACAATCGCTCACCCTAAAGGACCAGTTCAGCCAAACAAAAAGCTGCATGCTGTGTTTGCTGAGCGTCGTTTGTAAAATGATCTGAAAATTACCATAATTATTCAAATGCCTTGCTCTGAAGTACTAAGAAAATTATCACAAAATTGAAATTCACAAGCATTACTGTCGGTTAAGAGTCCTGGAAAGTGGGACCTTTTGCTTGAACCGAGTATTTTGGAAGGAAACATTTTGCATGAAATATGAACAAATGCTGCTGAAGCAGAGAAACGCTTTAGAATTGGTATTGAAGTGATTATGGAGCTTTTCTTTCTGTTCAAAAAGATGGAAATCCAAAGGCCAGAGAGTAAATGTGCAGGCGGCTCAATCATTTCTGAGTGGCTGTGGATGCTGAATGAACTTTAAATGGATACCTGTACGTTTTTACGATCAGCATCTTTTTTTTTTTTTTAATCTCTCTCTCATTGTACATGTGGGACACCAGTTTGCTACATCTGAAGCTTTCGTTTAGCTCAGCTGGTAGAGCACAGAGGTGATGGGTTTGGTTCCCATGTGGACTCATATCATGTAGATGCCTAAAAGTCTCTTGAGATAAAAGCACCTTTCAAACACGTAAATGTAAAATTATTACCATTAGGGCTTACATGCGTCAGCAGCGTGCAGCCAGCTATTTTAAAATGTTTTTCGTCAGGTCTGGCCAAGCGACAGGTTCGCAACAACAGAATCTGAAGCTTATTCAAATCACAGCTGTTTAGTCCGGAAATTGCATCTGATGTCACAAGGTGCTAATTTTATTTTGCAGGTCTCCTCATGCCTGTTTCACACATCTTGCATCTGCACCGCAGGTACACGGTACGGGTACATTTGTAGCAATAGCAAACAACACATTTTTTCTTTTATGTGAAAAATCATTAGGATATTAAGGAAAGATCATGATCATGAAAATATATCGCATATTTCCTACCAAATACATTGCGGATGAAATCGTGCAAGTAAAGGTTTCACTTCACAAGTGATCATTAGATTTTACATTACACTCATAAAAACAAAGGTTTCTCAAAGGCATGCTATATACTTCCATTAAGAATGTTCACAGAAACATTATTGCACAAAAGGTTTTTGTAGTGGAAAAAGATTCTACAAACTATAAAAATGTGAGAAAGAAATCTTTGGCTCAAAGGGGTTTCGGGGGAACCAGAAGTTCTGCTTGGCACCTTTATTTTTAAGAGTACACAGACTCTTTTTTTATTTCTTGTTGGCCGTTTCATTCACAGTATACAACCCTGCCTATAGGAGAGCTTTTGTTGTTACGTTTACTGAATTGCCCTTGTAAATATTTTATTTGGTCCTCTTCAGGGACTAAAAACTGTAGAGCGAGCACAACATGCTTGGGGCAGATTAATCATTGTCGAGAATCAGAATGATCTTTTTTGCCAATAATTTACTGTATGCATGCAGGGAATTTGTCTTGACCAAAGCTTCTAGAGCACAAAAATCAAACAACATACTGCATAATATAATTTTTATGAATTAAATATATACAGAAATGACAACAAACTACATAATATAATTTTTATGAATTAAATATATACAGAATAGAAATATACAACCCCTATGACACAAAAATATATGGGAATATAATGTAGTACATTTTTTAATAATATATTTCCATATTCAATTCATTTTTATTTATATAGCTCTTTTTACAATGTGTATTGTTTCAAATCAGCTTTACAGGTGAGAAGAAAACAAAATTTATTGAAACCAAGTGCTTATGTTTTTTAATATATGAAAAGCAACAATTCTGTGTATTATTCAATATATTGTTGTAATATATTAACAATGTATTATTCAATTTATTTGCAAATATATGTTAAATTATTTAGTATTGACGGTTTCATCAGACGCACAATGCATGGCTTGTGGTGTGTTTGTTTATGAGTCTGGTGTTCAGTCTGTGTTTGTTTATCGGTCTAGTAATATAACAATTTATTGTATATTCATATTTTAGTTTACATTCACTGCAATAAAATAATCTACTCTCTAGTAATTGATTCTTTGCGGAAGTCTTTCGTAAGTTACTGTAAGTTTGGGCCCATAACGTTTGTTTATGTTGTTGCTGTTGAAACCATCTACAGGAGAATATATTGTATTTGTGTAAGGAAAGACAATAATGTCCGTACTGATATAATAAGTGCAATGTCTTAAAAGGGAAAATGTGACGGTATCTACAGTACAGATTTTAAAATGGTTGATATCGCGTATTGCACTGGGGTAATTTTGTGCATCAGATTGTATTGTAGTGGTAATATTGCACTATGAAGATGCATTTTTAAGTGTTTGTCAAGCAGGCGGCGTGAGGGAAAAAGTTATTAACAGAAGAAATTAGCAGCACTGTAAAACACAAACCAAAAGCCAGCTTGCCAGGGCATGTCAATGGGCTCAGACCACCACGCCAGTCTATGTAAAGTCAGTGCGATCCTAATGCGTGTAATACTCACTATGCCTCCATGCACACAGGACACTCAGGCAATTAGAGCAACGCGGGTGACATATCCAACACGACAGCCAATGGGGGAGGTTGCAAGAATAGATAGAAACAAACCACCCCTCTCCATAGCCCCCTCAGGCAGCGTGCCCACCCGGATTCTGCATTATTGTCGTGCCCCTCCATCATCTTAAACTACAAATGAACCCTTTTTGCAGTCCTATCACCTCCTATCCATATGCCAATATAGGTTTTAACTGCAAATACTGTATGTTGTGGCATTTAAAAAAACAGAATGGAGAGTTGAGCCGTTCGCCTTTTAGATCTCTCCAGCTGCTCGACATTGGAAAGGTCAGAAGTGTTTCTGGAGGGTTGGCATGTATGCGAGTCATGGCTTACAGAATCAGCACAATCGAATAGAGAAATGACATTTAATGAGCCAGAAATGTGACAAAATGTGAATGCTGACTCAATGGAGTGTTTTTGTTTAAAAAAAGAAATTTGAATTCATTAAAATGCATGGCAGGTAAACAAGATGCTTGGTTGAGTTGTTATTGTTATAGTTGTGATTCATGACAGTCGATTAATATCTGAAAGGGTATTTTTTGTCCAGATTACGCTATAATATGAACCATATTTCATGGCAAAAGTCAAAATTTACAACAGTTAATATAGCAAGTTTTGTTTAGTCGTGCAGAGAGAGAGAGCTCCATGGTTTATGAGAAGCATCATTCAGAATTGAATGTGTTCATACCAGATTCCCTTTAAAGGGATAGTTCACACAAAAAAACACATAAAAGAAGATATTTTGAGAAATGTCTCAGTGGTTTTGTGTTCATACAGTGAAAGTCAATGGGGGCCAGTATTGTTTGGTTACCAACATTCTTCAAAATATCTTAGTAAGAAAGAAAGTCATACAGGTTTGGAATGACATGAGGGTGGATAAATGATGAAAGAATTTTGGTAAACTATTCCTTATGTAAAATCTGGGTCCTAAAGTAAAGCCAGTTGAAGTTAAACCAGTGTAGCTGAATGTAGAGTCAAATGGAGCTTGCCATTCAGCATTTAATGTTGGATTGTAGCACATCTTTCTGATTTTCTGCTTTTTACCTTTCAAGTGAAGGTATGAGCACACCTGCTCCGCTCTTTTGAAATCGAGCCAGAGGCACCAGCTGCAGCGATGAGGGATACACAGTCATGTACGCCTGATCAGAACCCGGCTTGATGGTTGTTGAAAGCCTTCTGTCTGAACGGTAAAATACAATCAGAATGCAGAAAGAGAGATCAAAGGACCAGGCTGGATGTTACCGTATGAAACTCCTGAGTATAAGCACGTTCCCCTGGTAATATTTGCAATGCTGAATTCAGAATGCTGATGAGCTGCAAACTTTAAAACCATTATTATATTAGAAGTGATGTCTCAACTATTCTGTTCATGTTCATCTGTAATACTGTGAAGGAAGGACTGGGCTAAAGTCTCCATGAGGTAAAAGGCACTTGATTTATTTATTTATTTATTTTAAATGAAACTGCACTTTCCTTGATGCAAGTTTTTCTAAAATAAAAGTAAAATATTTATTGTAGTTAAATATTATATATCGTTGTTGTCCTTCTGAAATGTTGTATGTCCAAAGTTTTTCAGGAAATGGAAAAAACATTTAACTTTTTTATGATAACATAACACTGTCGTCAGAGTTGACAAGCACTTTGTAATGATTTTTATTAGTTAGATATTTGCAAAACCCAGTGACAAACATAAAGAGTGACTAATAATAATGATTTAGGGCAAAACAATCTCGAAATATGCAGATACAAGGTTTCAGAAGGATATAGCAGCAATATTAAATATTGTTAGTTACTCTAATAATTATACAGTACTTTAAAATATTTAGAGTGACAATAGCGTTTGGACTCATCTTGGACTGTGGTTCTATACACCATGTTACTCCATATAGTTGCGCTCTGAAGGTTGTCTTTTGTGAAAGCTGTTTTGTGAAAGGGTCTTTTTTGTTTTAAATTTTTTTGTTTTTGTTTGATGGTGCAGTGGTTAAAGATCTTTTGTTTGCTGGAAGACAAAGGTTGTACTGTACATTTAAATCTTAAATTGGCCTGAGTAAAAACGTCATGCATGTCAAATTCAAAAGCTAAACCAACGGCATCCTTTTCCAAAATGTAAGGACTTCGGCATCCTTCTCCAAAATATAAGGAGCGAGGTGGAGTTGGTTGAGGGAGGAAAGCTGGTGTGAATTGTTACGTCAACGTTATTGTTACAGACGGACGGGGCTATGCACTAAAGACCATGATAAGTGGATTTAGTTGATTGATCATACCCGTACATTTCCCACTGTGTGTTATAATAATAGCGCTCGGGAGAAAACCGCAATCCGAAGGAACCAGCAGGACACAGATAGCTCCTAATGGACTGGGCAGTAATGGTTCCCGGCAGAACTGGGGCGCGGGAGTCTGAAATGAGCCAGATGGGTAGGTCCCACAGGGTGTGGAAGAGGAACTATAGGAACATAAAAAGAAAAGAATATGCCAAAACATGAAATAAGAAGCATTGTGTGTACAGAACAAGATTAGACACCCAACAGAAGAGTGACAACCAAATATATCTGGAGTGTGTACGTGCATCTGTAGTGCGTTTTCATCAACCATTTTATTTCCCCAGTCTGTTATTCTCTCTTGTTTTTTCTTTGTTGAGCATCTTTTAATCACATATGTGTGCTATTTGTATGACTATTCTCCTAACGGCATGAAAATTCAGTTTCTCTCTCTCTGTGCTCTGCTCTCTCTCTCTTTCTTTTTCAGAAGCTCTACTAGTTTGTATCAAAGCACAGTATGACTCCTAGGTCCTGTTAAATCAGTTGCTTTGTGTTTCTGTCTGTTTTGTCTCTTAGTGCTAGTGTTTCTGCCCTCAGCCCATGTTGCGCTGGAGATACTGTAGAATGAGACCACAGCGCCCCCTACTGCCCAATTACAGAAAACAAGTAGAAACGAAAAAATGAGTAGTGTTTGTGAGGGTAAGATCTGTAATAACGTGGAAATCAATTGATAAAATCTATAAAAGTACTATGGAAGTACCATAGTTCAGGGATGACATAAGCATTCATTGCAATTGTTTATCATTTGTATTTATGGTATTCAGGTGGTATATCAGGGTTTTTCAAAGACCACCATCATATTACAGCCCCATAGTATGTTAAAATAAAGCAATAAGCCCCAAGAAGCATTGTGTTACAGTGCATTTTATAACAGCTAAGGGCAGTTATGGGAACAAGTCTTTTTACTTTTATTAGAATCTGAGATGAAGGGAGTTCATTGTCATAAGAGTCACAAAAAAACGTAATGCTCATTAAAATAGGCTTAATTTCAATTTAAAGTTAAAAATAAATTCTTATTTCTTTTTGTCTGTAGACATGTAATCCTATTGCAACAGTTGTTTGTACACCCACAAGATGTCCCTCTTGTGTTTACAGTGACCATCTTTCACCTGGCAGTCTGTGCTGTTCTTTGTGGTTCTTTGTAATACAAGCAAGCACATTTACATTTGACCTTTAATCATTAAGCAATAGGGATTAAGAAGGCGATAATTACAAGATGGCTTTAGTTAAATATTTTAGCCCTGTTACATACAACGCTTGAAAATGATTCTCAAGTATATACTATACCATCACACTGTTTTAACATGAAGTCAGTTTAAACAACTCTAGTCCCATCACTGCGTTCACAGAAGTGCTGAGCTTTGAAAAGAGGACGCCATCATTTTTCAGCCGACCAAGACAATGTGCGATTGATTGCCGGTACAATAGCTGCTGTTTCTGCTGACCTGAGGACATTTTGGGCCTTTCCTTCCACAAAAGTTAATGACAATTTGTAGTGGTTTTATTTCACACACATGCAATCACTATTAAATTCATTGTTCCCCTCAGCTAAAGTGATTGTGGACTACAGCGAAATACCATTTGTTTTGCCTTTGTGCATAAAAATAAAAGCTGATGAAAGAATCTTTAAGAGTGTGCATCTGTCAAACTGAAATAGGATTGTTTCGGGTGTGTGTCTTGTATAGATATGATAGATACGTCCCCATATTTTTGTCCATTAGTTCACATCCTACATGCATTGCTGCAGAGATTTGATGGAACGTGAAACGCGTTGTCACTGTAAAAGCAGTAAATGAGATAAGTGTGTTTGCAGATGGTTGCAATAAAGGTTTCTGCTGTTATTTCAGTTCTCTGTATGTGCACTAAACAACAAGTGTTGTCCTGAAGCATTGATGCAAGAGTCAGGTGAGACAGGGAGAGAACCAAAGATCTGAAGAGGATGTGTCAAAGCTTTTAAAGATCCGGGTGGTGTTATGTGTGTATTCTGTTCTGCATAACTCCCCATTTATTTTTCAAAACCCTATTTTGCTTATCAGTGATGACAGTAAATAACGACTGAAACTTCATTTTTGGGTGAACTGTCCCTTTAACAATACGAGGATAAGAAAAGCCGCCGCCAACCCTCAACAAAAATTGCAAGCAGGCGACAGGGATGCAGATATATATGCCCACACATCTGAGCTCAGGAGGGGCCCGTGTGGGCACTGCAGTGTAGGAGGATGATTCTGTACGTTTGATGTTTTGCATGCTCATCTCTATTGATTACTGGGTTTGGCAACCCCTCGCTCCCCCTTACCGGTTTTATTAGTTATGCCTGAGCGCATTTTCAATAAAGAATGCACATGTTTGTTAATGATAAGTTTCTGAAGAAATCTGGACCCGTGAGAATTAGCTCCTGTAGCCTGCGCACACACAAAGACACATTCGTGGATCCACTGAGTTCTTCTTTTCTTTTCTGTGTGGTAAACAATAGCTATGCTGTCGTGAGCGAGCGAGGCTTCCCTCCGCCCCCTCAAATGACGGTAGTTTCTGGTGCCGGCTTCCCAGCAAGCAAATTCACTTCATGCTGTAACATAAACAGAATTCCCATACAGTTTTAAAACGACATCCAAACAGATAGTACAAAAAAAGGACATTTGTGGGAATTGTTAATGGTGCTAAAAGTGAAAGTAAGTGAAATATTTCCCAGTATTTCATTTTTGTGTTTTAAGGAAGAAGTAATGGGTTTGAAGTGACATGATGGTGAGTAAATGATAATTACAATTTTTGGGTAAACTCATTATCTCATTAGGATAATAATAAGCTGTCATATCAATGCCTATTATTTAAAGGAGTGATGTGGAGATTTTAGCAGCATCTAGTGGTGAGGTTGAGAAATTGCAACCAACGGCTCACTCCACCCCTCCCTTTTGAAGCACTATACAGGACTAAGATGTTGTCACGTTTTCGCTTCTTGGCCGAAGGAGATATTTACGAAATGCGCTCTGTAGAGCAGTTTGTCCATTTAGGGCTACTGTAGAAACAACATGGCAAATTCCATGTAAGGAGAACCACGGTGCATATGTAGATAGAAATAGCTCATTCTAAGGTGATAAAAACATAACGCTTCATTTTGTAAGGTCTTTATACACCTCTGAACACATAGTTATGTTTATTATATTGTATTTCTGTCGATAGATCCTCCAAAAAACTACACACTGGACCTTTAAGTGAAATTTAAAAAAATATGTCAAAACATATAAAAGACATATCGCGGTCTGCTAACAAATGTACCGTATACTGTATGTACATAAATGCTCTCTCTAAAAAATGCTGGGGTGTTTAAAACCCATGATAAAATATGGACAAACACAACCGTTGGTTTAAATTAACCTTGAAATGTCTGTTATGACCATGAGTTAAAACAACCCAGCAGTGCGGTGTATACTGAAGTATCTGGAAGGAAAATTGAAATCCTTTTGCTGTCACTATACATGATCTTCAACCCTTATCTCATACTCATCAGCCTGAAGGTCAATTTACAATAGCTTTAGGATGGCTCTGGCTTAAAAACGCAAACACAATGTTAAAGACATACAATGACATTCAGGAGAAAACTATGGCAGAACGTCACTTATTGAATGTTTCATTGACATTTGTGTTGAAAGGTTATTACAATAGTTTATTTAGTATAATATTAATTGTGATCATATATTAGTCCATGATGGAGCAGATGTTGGTCAAATACACTTTAAGATGACACGTGATGGATCTCAGATGTTCCACTCCAGAGATCCTGTTCTTTTCTCCATCAACGCTATTCCATCACAATCCACATCAATTTGTAATCATGTTCAGTCGTTCAGAACTTTAAACAAATGCCTGGCTGTGGGGATAACAGGAGTGGAAAATGGTCAGAAATCTAGTGAATAACAATAGGGAGAGCATGAAGGTTTTATGAAGGTTGGAGTTTCCCAGCCATGATTAAATCTGTTGGTGAATTACTCGGTTCTCACAGATAGAAAACAAGACATTTCATAGACTTCCATTGTTTTCATTATTAAAAATGGTATTTAATAATATGTATATATATATTTATATAATACCATTTTATCTATTAAAATATATTATACATTTTGTTATATTAAATAATATAATATATATAATTCTAAATAAATGAAATTCTTGAAATGTATAAAGTTACACATTGCTCCGCAGAAAACTTTAGAAACACTGCATAATAAGGCAGATAAAGGTAGTTCTTGGCAAATAAGTAAGATGCAGCATCGTTCTCTTTATTTAAATGATTTGATTTAAATGAATTAACTTTAATGAATGCGTATCTCACGTTTTATATAGTCTTTAGTTCACTTTCTCTTGGATAAACACTGGAATGTGAATATGACATCTTGTCTTTGGTCCCCTAGAACGTTACAGTTGTAAAGGGGGGAAGGTTAATAAAAAAAGGTTTTGCGTCTGCGGCGACGCAGGTGGCGGAATCGACATCATTGAAGACATCTAGATGTAAAACTCGTGTGGAACTCTTCATAGGGCAGAAGAAATGGGATGTTGTCGCCCACCTGACCAACTGCAGCACTGTGGCTGTCCCGAGTGGAGAAGTCACAGCGCATAAAGCCCGAATGAAGGAGGATACCGCAGAGTGTTTGGTGGGAGGGGAGCCAGACCCATTCCTGCAGATTTCAGGGGTAGAGGAAGAGCCGGAGACGTCGTGAGCTCCTAACACTTTGTGCAGTTTGGGTAGATATCGGCTTTAGGGATGTAGTCGATGCGGATTGAGCTCTGTCTGTCCGAGCTCGTCACAATGAAGAAACATTCGGCCCGGGTCGCGCCGCTGTCCGCCTGCAACAGTCCGGTGCTCACCCTGACCAAAGTGAGAGGTATGTGCGCACCCGATTCGTGATTAAACATGCTTCCTGTCGCCTTTTTAGTGTCATTTACATGTGCTTAGTTGTTTTTAAATAGTCTTTATCGTTTAGTTCGTTTAACTACACGAGCCTAATAAATGCGGTTACCAAAGGTCTCCTTTACGCATAGCCAGTGCAGATGTTTGGCTGGGGGGCTATGCGCTTTTGGCGTTTGTAATATCAACGTGAGTGGATCGTTTTAAAAAAACGAATAAGATTGCATATCCTCTGCGTTTCTTTGCTAATGAAACTTTTAGCGTAATTCAGAAGAAAGATCCAGAATTCTGCGTACAGGGTTGAAGGAGTGGAAAACTGGAATGTGCTCTGAATTGATGAGGATTCCCCTATGTGACAGAGTAAAGGGTTTTCTGCTTTATGTTCAGGATATTTCAAAGACAGCATACAAATCATTCCTTCACTTCATGCATGAAAAATCACACATACCTGAGTGTTTGGAGGATGAACTTGCAGAAATGCAGGCATACAAACGGGTCCAGTTTACACAGTCAGATTTAATATTGTAACCGTTTATGGACTTATACAATAATATTATTTATTACTATATGTTATTTAATCCAGTAATAATAAAAATGGAAATCTGTTGTTACATTTAGTTGATTACATGTCCCATTTTACTGTGGTGGATGAATTCACTTTTTCACATCAATAGAACCCAAAATGCCCAGCACTGGATGGGCTTGAAACTACATGGAAAATGAGCATTTCTCCAATTAGCTGACCATTCAGTATTCCATTCTGCCTTGACAAATTCTTCAATCTCAGAGGATATTCTAATTTTTTTGATTAAAGCACAATTACAATGTCTTCCAACTATGTACAATCTGTCAACATCCATCAAAACGAAACAGTTGCTCACATCTTAAATGGATGCTGCTGTTATAATGGACTGAATGGCCAGACACGATCGCCTGGTTGATCTGATTGTAAAGGATTTGGAAACGATACATAAAAACAGTAATATATAACAACATACTACTGTTGAATTGAACTGGCTACATCACAACATAGATGACAGAGACTATTTTAAAAATATTCCATTGGATACCTGTTATCTTTCCAAATTACTGAAATATCAGCCATTGGTTGAAGCTATTCATCAACTTAACTATCATTGTAAGTTTGGAAGTTTAGGTCATGTGCATAAGAATGTGATCAAAGACTGCAGTTGAGTGGATTGCAAAAAAAGGAAGCAAAAAAACTCGCAAATTTTGTTCAGTCTCATAAGGAGTATGCAAATTTGGAAACGAAGATGTTTTGTCTGCCCTTGATTGTAAAATGTTATGAATATAAGCAATTGTGAATGTATGTTAGCCATGAGTACCTGTCATCTTGCAAACTGACTTTCCAAGATATTTGGATTCTGTTTTTGTAGCTTGTCTTGTGGATCCAAATAAGTTTTTTGTATGCATGCCAGTGAGACAGCTGGGAGATTGTTGTTTGTACTCTCTTTATTACTCTGTTTTGTACTTTGATATTCTTCCTGTTTTGTTTCACATGTCTATATCAGCAGATGGTCTCAAAAGCTGATAGGGAATCAGTGAAGACTGTAATACACTTGAGTGTTTTTTTATGTAATGCAGTGAATGAGGTGGGGATGTTAAACATCATCGATCTGTGGTTTCAGACCCAAGGGTCTTCTCTTTTTATTGTAGTGGTGTAGGCTACCGTAGGCCTGTCTACAGCCAAATTGCGTGTACGGTTAATAAAGACTGGAAATAAACAGTCCTGTGGAGCTTTGTGGGTTTGATCACGTATGGGTAATTATTTTAGTGAACCGTCACTATGGTAACAGCCGGCCAACTTTGCACATAAGTCATTGGTCACAAAATATTTTTTTGAGATGTAATATTATGTTAGTTATGATTTTATGAAATAAAAAAAATGTAGGATATCACTTGTTGCACTTAAAGGTCCATTGTATGAAATTTAACAGCATCTAGTGGTGAGGTTGCAAATTGCCACCAACGGCTCACTCCTCCCCTCCCTTTTGAAGCACTACGGTGGCTGTCACAGGACTAAGATGTCGTCACGTTTTCACTTCTTTGCCGAAGTAGATAACATATTTACGAAATGTGCTCTGTAGAGCAGTTTGTCCGTTTAGGGCTACTGTAGAAACAACATGGTGAATTCCATGTAAGGGGACCCGCGGTGCATATGTAGATAGAAATAGCTCATTCTAAAGTAATAAAAACAATGCTTGATTATGTAATGTCTTTATACACTTCTAAAGACATATTTATGTATATTATATTGCATTTCTGTCAAGAGATTCTCACATAGGACCTTTAATCCATGGTTGTGCAGTGGATGTTGAGGGTTACCAGATGGCTGGATGGTCTGTCTGACCAATCAGAATCGAGTATTCCAGTGAGCTATAGCGCATGCAAACAAACAATTCTAACAGCGTGCACAGTTCTTGGTAAAACTCAGTGTTTAGTTTTTACTGGCGAGCACTAAGATTGATGCAACACGCACATTAAGCCAGTGGGATCTTTAAACCCGAGCTGTTACTCCATCAGGCGGTAAATCTGATGCAGGGTGGCAGAAATAAAAAGCTGTTTTAAACCTGCAGTGAGTCATTACAGTGATGTGACTCATGCACTTTCATTGCCAAAAGTCTTTCTGTTCCGATATTGGCTTCCAAAAGCACGACATGTATGTCCCTGTTTGAAAGCCAATGGGCCGTTTTTGTGTTTTCTTTCCAGCATTTTAATCAACTATATTTCACACCAGTCACCCATGACAGAGTATCTGTTTGATTCCAGTCATTTTCGCTTTAAATGAATTTAGCATGTTGCCTTTGATAGTTTTGTGTGTGGATGCACGTAATCCCGACTGAGAGGCGTTGTGCGTGAGTGGAAACTGACGCTTTGTCTCTGTTCGGTACACTGGAGGGGAGAGATCTCATCCAGGCTTATAAATGACTTCAAACCTTCATTTTTTCTAGTGTGGATTGCAGAGCATAGTCAGGGTGCAACTGGGGTAAATTATTTTATCAGTACAAATTGTGTTCTCTTGTTTCACTCGGAAAGCCTCAAGAAATATCAGCAAATAGAGTAACAAGAACACGGTTCAGCAGTTTCCAGCAACCTATTTCCGTTTCTATTGGTCAGGGCCCGTATTCTTAAAGCTTCTAAGAATCCTCTAAGAAAGCTCTTAATTTCGCTTACAAACTTCTACGTAGGAGTCTTAGCTTAAAAACGATTCAGGACCAATCTGAGAGAAACTCTGAGCAAGGAAAAGACAAAAACTTTTATTTTAGTGAGGAGGCGGGGCTGACTCCGTTGCTATGTATGACACAGTCTTTTAAAGACTGTGATTGGTTGGTTGACCAAGAAGGATAAAAGAGCGCTTTTAAGTATAGGGTCATTAGTTTGAAATTGCACATGTCTTTTTTCCTGTTTTACCGTACTCACGCCAGTTGCTAAATATGTTAATATAGTGATTTCTTCTATTTCTGGCGCAATGGCATTTCTGCGCTGTTTTGGAGATGTTAGCGTGTCTCTAATAGGATCGGTCACAAACATCTAATGTGTCGTGTTTTATTAACTCACTGTCATTCAATTCAATGTCATTTTATTTTATAGCGCTTTTACAATTTGCATTGCATCAAAGCAACTATGAAAACCAAAACCAAGATAATCAAAAGTTGAACACACACACACACACACACAAAAAACAATAAAAAAAAAAAATCTGATAAACCTTAAAACTAATATGGAAATTGTCATGCATTGCAACACATTTCTTCTCACTTTTCGTGTTTCGTCCATTTTCTCTGCTGCTAAAGAAACTCTTAAGTCTCTTAAAAGTCCTCCTCACTACTCCTAAAATGTTGGACCTTAAGAGCTCTTTTAAGGGTTAAGATACTTTATGAATTTCTTTTTTCTTTACTAGGATCTTTTCTGTAATTTTAAGGGGAAACGCCCACATTTCTAAGAATTTTCGTAGAATTTTGTCACTAGGACTCTTTGCGCTAAGATTTTTCATGAATACGGGCCCAGATCTTTTGGGGCACCTGAGCAGAAAAACTGGTGTACTGACCCCTGCAGTGTTCACTCTTCCATGGGGTCTTCACTAGAATGAAGAATAAATACAGACATAGACTGTATAGAATGACTCAAAAGGTTTACCTTTGTTCACCCAACAATAACAATTCTGTCATCATTTATTCATGTCATTCAAAACCTGATTTGTTCTGTGAAATATAAAAGATGATATTTTGAGAAATGTGTCAATGGTTTCCAATGGAAGTCAATGAGTAAGTATAAAATGAAAGAAATTTCATTTTTGAGTGAACTATCCCTTTAAAACTCTCTTTTATAAAACCAAACATCCAGAGTTATGAAAGTTACGCGGTTCTTTTATTAAAATCTGAGCTCATTTTGTGTCATTTTTGAGATCCCCTCTGAAATCCATTAGAGACATTTGTGAATAAATAAATATATATATCGGGATAAATATCTGAGACGCAAGAGACGTTTCTTTTTGTTCTCCATTTAATTTCATAGATGTCTAAAATAAATCATTGCATTATAAAAGAGATCTCATCATTGTTTTATGGGACTGTATACAATATTGTTCAGTATAATACTATATTAATTATTGTGACCCTGAACCACAAAACAAGTCTTGAGAAGCACGGGAAGATTTTTAGTAATAGCCAAAAATCATTAGGATATTAAGTAAAGTTCATGTTCCATGAAATTATTTTGTTAATTTCCTACCGTAAATATATCAAAACTTTGTTTTTGTGAGTAATATTATATGCTAAGGACTTCATTTGGACAACTTTAAAAACGTTTTTCTCAATATTGTTTTTTTTGCACCCTCAGATTACAGATTTTCAAATAGTTATATCTCAGGCCAGATATCGTCCTATCCTAACAAACCATGCATCAATGGAAAGCTTATTTATTTAGCTTTCAGATAACGTAAAAATCTCAGTCTTAAGACTGGTTTTGCTGTCCAGGGTCACATACAGTACACTTGTTGCGAGTGTAATCTAGGTGTGTGTTTCCAGAAAGGAGGAGTACACGGTAGAAGTATTTGTTGTTTTGGAGGGGTATGCCATTGTATAAAGTTTATGAAAATCCTACACTGCTAAAATCCTCATCCACAACACTGTTTTATGTATCTTCCCCTTGAGTCTTATACGGTGCAAAAAGACCCACGTTTACAAGAACAGACGGACCGCTTTACATCCAGAGGGCAGAAATGGCTTCTAGTATTTTATTGACGAGTTTTAACACACTTGTCTGAAGTGTTTACACATTGAACTGGATTAGTGTTTTAGTCGAAGCTCACGAGCTAACTGTCAGTGTGCTCGAGGGTTTATACTGGGGACATTAGCGTGGAACGCTCTCTTTGGGAGACACCTGCGGTGAGAGCTCATCAATTAAATGCAGCAGGGGACTCGCAGGCAATCTATTACGTATTGATCCGGGCCGGGAACTCTGGCGGGGCTCCAATCTCTTTAAATGCAGTGTGTCTTCTGCAGGGGATAGAGGCTGCGCTGGAGCACTTTCACGGGGAATGAGGTGGAGAGATGGATGAGATAGACTTTGCCGTATAGATATCATAAAAAGCGCGTGATTGGGATACACGCTGGGACCATCTGACCGACTTAAAGGCATAATGATCTTACTGGTGGTCCGTGGGCATAGGTTTGAGCGTAGGTACTCGGACACACGGCGGGCAACTGGCATGGTTATCATTTTCTCTATTGTGTCACTGAGAGGTGAGCAAGGTCACAACAGAGTGTGACATCCCAGACATCTGTTCTACCAGCTGGACATTACAGGTTTCTCTAACCTGCTGCACACACACATAAGCCACTTGTTTTCATGACTGCACTTCTGTTAGTGAACTATACATTTAAATTGTTGATATATACTACAGTAAATGGAAGTGGACTTATATGGCGAATATTTGCATAATAATGTGCATATGAGACGTGTGTTTTGTCACGCCGTGCTTTATATATAATGCTGAATAATGCTTTCCTTTCATTGCATTTGGAGACATTGTCTTCTCGCGGGCACTTTGCAGAGTTGGAACATCACCACTGCAGACCACCAACAAAGAGTTTGGAAACACATGGGTTGTGTCAGCATAAATGAATTTTGATTTATGAGGGCATCTGCCACTTTAGACGTAATGGATGACTGGAATGCAGAAGGTTAATGAATAGATGCAGATTGTCACAGTCTGACAGACATGTAAAGCGACCAATCGTGGTTAGCTTTGATTTTAGATGTCATTTAGGTATTGGTATGTATGATCTAAATTGTACTAAATTATAAGCCATTTTAGAAAAATCTCTCCTTGGATAGTTATAATGTTGGGGGGGGTTAAAGCATCTCAATATTTCTGTCTGTTTTATAAGTATCTACAATACAGATATATTCGGTTCTGTATACATTAGAACATACAGTACAGTTGTCTTTGTGGACATCCAACCTGCTACCCAAGCTTTTTGTTTGTTTGTTTTAAGATTTGATGCCACTAACATTGCAAGCACGTTCGTTCTAGTTCATTGTTGCAGACTTATTAAATCCTTGAAGAGAGTTCATAAATTTTGTAAATACATCACCAAAAAAACATGTTAATATCAATGCTCTCATAAAGGTATTGTTAGCGTATGGGCCAAATTCTCTCCGTCCGTTATAAATGCGGAATTTTCTTTACAGTTTAAGAAACCAGATGAAAATATGTCTGGCAGGCCTACCCTCTTAAAAATAAATGTGCTTCACGATATTATATACTGTAAGAACCATATTTGGCTAAATGGTTCCATAAAGATCGTCTTATATCAGAGGATATACATTCTGTTTCACAAAAATGTATTTGTTCTGAAAACTTTCTTTACACCATGTCTATCCTGGAAAATCCCATTAGAACAAGCCGTGTGTCTTGTCGCGTCCGGTGTAGACACGGCGTAAGACTGTAAAGACGTTCTTTTAGTTCACCCTAAAATGAAAATATTGTCATCATTTACTCACCTTCTTGTCATTTCAAACCTGTATGGCTTTCTTTCTTCTGCAAAACACACAGGAAGATATTTTGAAGAATGTTGGTAACCAAACAATGGCAGTACACATTGGCCTTTATTCGTTATGTGCCCATACAATAGAAGTGAATGGATACCGCCGTTGTTTTGCAGAAGAATTGAAATGACAAGAATGTGACTAAATGACGATTTTTGGGTGAACTATCCCTTTAAGAACCGAATGATTTTTTGGGGAACCAAAAATGATTATTCTGTGGCATCACCGTAAACATTTTTTTTATTACTGTATCTTACATTTAACCTATATTCCTTTTAGAAAGTGAAATCACCTAAAAGCTTACAGATTTATAGGCTTTTCCCATAATCCATGGCATACCGCACTGCAGAGCTGTACCTCTGTCACCCAGATGGTGGTTTGTTCATATATGTCAACTGTTTGAAGTCTTGCTGTGGTGTCCCACGGCTTGCTGACATGCTCACGGCTGCCATAACAAAACAACATGGCCCTGCCCCGTAGTGTGTGTCAAAGTGGAGGCAGCGTTTTCAGAGGAGGCACGGGATTGTGGGTTTTCATGCTGCTTGGGCACCGTGAATTTAGGAGAGAAAATGAGCAGAGTTGGCACTACAAAGAATTGGCTGTTATCAACAAGAGAGATCTGCACTGCAGAGACTAACACAGGAGGGAGGAAAGTTACGGAAGAATAACCTCAGCCCAGAAGCACATTCAAAGCAGGATCAAATTGAGCATGAACGTGGGATTTTCCCAGTGGATAAAGGAAAGAAGAATCAACTCTGTCTTTTTTGAACGTGCTGAATTTGGAGTCTGCTTGAGTCTAGCATAGAGAGATCTCTAAGGCATGTTGTCTGAGGCTTGAGATTACATTTGCCAAGATGATAAAATGACATCAAGTTTCACATTAAGTTAAAAAATAGTCCATTTATCAGCGTGCATGGATATATATTATGATCCAAAACAATCACGAGTATCTCATTCTGTAAAACAGGCTCATATTTTAGGGTGGTTATACATGCATAGCAGGTAATCATGGGACGTAATGACTTCCACGAGAGGCTGGGTTCCATTATGGATGGATTATCACCATTGTTAGGATGTTAGGACTCGGCTGCCGTTGTGTGCTGGAGGCACACGCTGGCTTTCTCCAAAAGTAAAGCCGTAGAGATGTCGGAAATCTGTGTGAAGAAAACTCATTAAATTATAATCATTTTCCATTGCTTGTGGGTTTGTATTTTGTGCTCATTATACTAGCATCTACCAAATGGCAGTCTTGACACTTTTTGAGCTCACTGTGTCAATGTGCCAGCTTTTGCTGAGTGAGGTTCTGATTCGTATCTGGGGCAAATCTGTGATCTTTGATGCTGAAATTTTGTGGCATTTGGTGACTGTGAGCTTTCACAACTGCCCTCATTGGGAATGTACTTTGTGTTTTTTTGTTACCTAAAATGATTTGTTAGACTTTCTTTATTGATGCATTGAATTATTTTTTTCATTTTTTATTATTTTTATTATTTTTATTCTTGATTCTGCATCTAGCTTTAAGGGCTGTTCACTAATGTATAGTGACCATAACTATAACAAATATGTTTCAAAATTGTTCTTCATTTAGGAGAAAGTGGGGTCACATCACAATAACGATAAAGATACAGAGAACAATGTCGTTGGGATCACTTTCAGAACGATTTTTTCCAGCTACACCCTTAAAAATAAAGGTGCTTAAAAGGTTCTTCACAGCGATGCCATAGAAGAACCATTTTTGGTTCCACAAAGAACCATCCAGTCAAAGTTTCTTTAAAGAACTTACTTTTTATAATCTGAAGACCCTTTTTTGAAACAGAAAGGTTCTTCAGATGTTAAAGGTTCTTCTAAGGCATCAAAGAAGTTTTTGAAGCACCTTTTTTTTATAGTCTAGTGAACGATAAAATATACTGTTAAATAGCCTCTGATGAAATATAAAATGATGAAAATAATATAAAGTTGTTCCAGACAGATGTCTACAGTATGTGTGTGTGTGTCATGAGAGATTTGCATCAGCATTATACTGATGATCAGTCACCATGGTTACCACACACATTTGTTGCTGTGAGATAGTTCCCCTCATGTTCAAGGCAGTGATGGCGGTAGTTCATTATGAGGAGATAGTAGTGATTCGGTTTGAAATATAGTATGGAAGTATAATATGGAAGTGCTGGTTCAATGACAGCAAAGTTTTGTATTCATTACTTTCAAAAGGGCAGCTTTGTAACCTGCATATAAGCTTTAAACTAGATACTTTAAAAGAGATTGAGGACAAGGTCGGATTCACTTGAATGAGTTGACTTGAAAAAAGACTTCTGATGGCTTTAAACTTTCAGATTTGCGGCTTTCTAGTTTGAAAGAACTTGATTTTTTATCATGTTAGCCCATTGAGAATACTTCAACGATGAAGAGGTTCCAGATGAGGTGATGTGATTTATAGATTAAAGGGATAGTTCACGCAAAAATAAAAAAAATCTGTCATAAATTACTCACTCTCTAGTTGTTCCAAACCTGTGTTAATTTCTTTGTTCTGATGAACACAGAGACAGAATGCTTGTTCCCAAACAGTTCTTGGCAACCATTGACTACCATAGGAAAAATTACAACGGTAGTCAAAAGTGCCCCAGAAGCTGTCCTACATTCTTCAAAATATCGTCTTTTGTGTTCAACAGAACAAAAAAATACAAAGTAATTTTCCTACTATGGTAGTGTTCATCAGAACAACGGAATTTGTACAGATTTGGAACAACTCGAATGATGACAGAATTTGTATTTTTGAGTGAACTATCCCTTTAAGACACATAGGTTGTAGGTTTAAATCCAAGACAGAGGGATCATTGACCCATTCTCAGTGTGTTCTTGAAAAAAGCGTGGAAGACCAGATTTAATGGGATGGTTTACCAAAAAATTAAAATGCATTCATCATTTACTCACCCTCATGTCATTCCAAGCCTCTATGAATTTCCTTCTTTTGGACAGACCACAAACGAATATATTTTGAAGAACATTGGTAACCAAACAACACTGGCCCCCATTGACTTTCATTGTATGGACACAAAACCACAGAGACATTTCTCAAAATATCTTCTTTTGTGTTCCACAGACGAAAGACTCAAATACAGTTTTTGAATTTCTTGATGAACTATCCCTTTAAGTCAGCTGTAATATTTTGGGCATAAACACGTTCTATAACAACATTTTAGGTGTGTTTTTTTAATGTACAAATTCCTGCTTTTTCTTTTTAAAACCTAAACAAAACTTTTAACAAATATTGCAGTTTGATTTAGGTTTAAAATATGGACATTATTAGGACATATCATTTCTCTGTCTGTCTCTCTTAAAATAGAGAGAGAGAGAAAGAGACAAACGCACTAATAGTCGTGTTTTCTATAGAGTGTTTACTCTCTTGTGAATTACCATGTTCTTGACAAAAGAAAAAAGTTAATTCATAGTCTTGTTAAGTATCTTCTTGTGTTTAATGTATCTCTTGAGAGTAACCAGATACTTCAGTGTTAAGAATGCACCTTGTTCTCCTCATGAATAAGCTGATGAAATACTTCAGAGACAGGCGGAGGAATTACTCCACTCCATTATACTGAGTGTGAAAGAGCTTTTAAGGGTGTTTATCAATGAATAGAGGACACTTGAAATGTGCATATCTGACTTAAACAATAACCGGGCTGTCCTTGAATGACAGGTCTAGTCCGATTCTATTCAGGGTTTCTGCACCATAAAGGACTTTCCCTTGGCAGTTTGAATCACTTTCTGTGTTGAATGAGTAAACTGTGATATTGATTTCCTCTTGGATGTTTCAGGGACGGCGGGTGAGAGAGTGATGTTTCACTTCTTTGGCAGGAGAGATTCTTTAAAAGTCAATGAAATAAATGGATTTCATTTTATTTCTCCAGCAGTGTAGAAGATGATGGAGAATGTGTGTACTGTAATACGACCTGCTATTAAACACAAATGTATTTTTTTAAAGATGGATAAACATGAAGTTGAGTTCAATCCCTGCTTTTAAAAAACGTGTTTTAATTGTATTCAAATTGGCTTCTCGGTTCAATTCATTTTTATAATGGAAGTATTTATAACAGTACTTATAAAAGTGGTTTTATTGTCCAGTAGCATTGGCCAATTATCGTAATAGTTACAGTAAATGTGATAAAACCTCTAAAACTATAGGCTATAGCAGCCCAAATCTTTAAAGGTGAAATGTATAAAGTTTCCTTCTCATCTGCATTCGTTCTCATCTCTTATCTATCACTATTTTACGTGGAACGATTTAGACTCATAAAATGGAGTAAATTTTAAAGCTGTGTAATCAATGAAATAATCTGTTTAAATTGGGTAAATATAAGTAAAAAAGTAAGTAAATCTGATTAACTCAAATATTTCTATAAGAATTCACCAAAAATATTACGTGTATATTACAAATATAATTTGTTAATTAAATACTTATTTTTTTCATGAAATAAACTTAAATAATATATGTAAATTTTAGAGAATTTTTTTTTTAATTAAATTAATTTTTAATCCTTTTTTTATCTGTCCCACTGAAAAATCAGTTAAATGATTTTAAAAGATTTTATTAAGTTAATATAACTATTTATTTTTGTGATATTTACTAAGCCAAATAAGTTATTTTTCAAATAAAAAATGTATTCTAGTTAAACGTTTTTTTAAATGTTTTTATTCATTCGCAGGGGAGGACCGACCACGGGAGAACATCACGAGTACGGCCGATGGACAGGCGATGGGGGGCGGAGCGGGGGCGGAGTCTAGTACAGGGAAGCAGAGATTACGCTGCTGTGTGCGAGTGACAGCCGTCCAGGTGCGAAAAGCAATATGGGGCGTGGCCATGGTGATATGCGTGTGCACGTCATGGGCAGGCTCCACCCAGCTGGCTAAACTGACCTTCAAGCAGTATGATGCACCATTTACTCTCACGTGGTTCGCCACTACGTGGAACTGCCTCTTCTTTCCGCTGTATTACATTGGTCACCTGTGCAAAGGCCCAGAAAAACAGTCACCAAAACAGAGATTCAGGTAAGAACCGGAAGAATGAAGCTCAGTTGTTATTCCCTTTCCATCTGCAAACCGCTATATAAGTATGTGGGTCATTTAAGATGTCATAGCATCTTTAATCAAGCTCAATATATTCATCCTTTGATGTGATGAAGTGTGTACTGTCACTTTTAATTTGACGTTGAAATACCGAGTTTGTATTCCTGGCACCAGTTTTTTTTTTGTAGTGAAACCTTTTAATCTCTGTTGAGTGGGACGCTGAGGGAATTCCTGGCACGTCTGATACTGTAATATTGTGATGCTGATTAGTGTGCCGTAATGCACAGATGGCTTCCCGACCCCATCCTTTACTCTTGTGTGTCTTTAATACTAAGCACTACGCAGTCTTGTTGCGTATTTAAGCCGGTTCAGAAAATCTATTTTAGAAAAGTATGCACTATTCTTTGGGGCATTACCCCTTAATGATTCAATTTACATTTAATAACTTAAATGATACCTTACCCCGAGCACTTAACAAATAAGGAAAAGCACAAACTGTCTATCCTACATGAGCCAACAATATTATAGTATTGCAACATTACATTTTTAGAAGTTTAAAATTTAAAGTGATATTTCGTCAAATGTATCTATTTTACGCGTTTGACATGCATTCAACAAACTCATCTAACACATTAGAAAACACAGCTGGACAATCTGTTGTAAAGAGTTCTACCCATAATCCCAGTTTCAATACAAATTTGTAAATGGTTTTGCAAACAGAAACAAATTGTGGCCTGTTTTTTCCAAATAAGAAAAACTTTGCATTTTAAATCCAAGTATCTACTGTACTCAGATAACTGCATAAAAGTTTATTTTGCAAACTCTGGAAGTGCACTATCTAACAGACATGGATTAAAAGCTACACTGTCACATAAGGACAGAAATCCACAAAATGTTTTTTAAAAACTTTGTACGTGAGTAACTCATAAGAAAACCTGCGTAATTTCTGTTATTTTATTAATAGACTATGTTAAGATGTATTTAGAGATCTCTCCATTTTCCTACAGAGATTGAGACAGCGAAGATTGTTATTAAATGGTTAAATGGTCTGTTGGATGTTTTGAGAGTGTTAAAGTAAATGTAATGCTAATTTCTAACCCTGACATCCAAATATAAGTATGAAGAAGCGTTTATTAAATGAATACTAATGATTAAAATAAATCGAATAAAAAAACGTTCATTTTTTGCATATCGTGGCTGTCCTTCTGAAACCTTGCATGCCCAAATTCACCGGTTTTCAGGAAATGGAAAAAACACTGTACTTTTTAAATGATTACATACTGTGTGGTTTAACACCTTATATTGGTTAGATATTTGCAAAACCCAGTGACAAACATAAATGTGACTAATAATAATGATTTATGGTGAAAACCGATCACGAAACATGGAGATACGAGGTTTCAGAAGTACAGCAGCGATATATTTTTACTAGTCCTGATCATGTTTTCTTCATTTTCACTGTGTTCCTTTCATCACTGAATGGTCTTTGAAACCGTAATGTGTGATTTGGACAGTGAACTGATGTTTTATTTACATCCGTGTTGGTGTATTCAGAGAGTGCTGCCGGTTCTTTGGGGATGATGGACTGACGGCGAAGGTGTTCTTCACTAAAGTGGTCCCTTTTGGGCTGTTGTGGATCCTGACAAACTACCTGTATCTCCAGGCCCTGAGAAAGATCAACACCACTGATGTGTCGGCTCTCTTCTGCTGTAACAAAGCCTTTGTTTTTCTACTATCCTGGATCGTGCTGCGGGATCGCTTCATGGGCGTCCGGGTGAGTGCACGGATGGACTCTTTTGATTGACGTACGTGGTCCTCTAAGGGTGCATCTTTTTAAACTGGTCTGCAATATGTCCTGTTCTTTTATAGTGAAATTAAATGAAAAAGGCAAAACGTGTATGGGTCATCTGACAGATAGGTCACTTTCACATAAATATAGCATCTTGTTGTGGACCTGCAGCTTGTGATATTTCTCTGGATTCCTGTCAGCGCAGTAAAGTCTTTCTCTTTCACCTTCCTCTGCCTTTGTTTTCCTCTTTCTTGTTCCTGCTCTCGGATCAAAGGAACAAAGTGCTATGAAGCACTTTTTCTCCTTCCGTCTGCCAGTTCCTCACACACACACACAGGCACTGCAGTGCCAGGCAGGTTTTAGTGAGAAGTGGGTTCCCATCTGGAGGAAAAGACTTTGAGCAGAATCCCTCTGTGTGTCTGGTGAGAGCGAGTTTGACTCACTATTCGGCTCAGATGTATAAGGTGATGCTTTAAAGAATAGATTTCTGATATGCAAATAGCTATTAGAAAGTATTTTATCACAGCTCTACGCATGCACATTCTCTGGGCTCTTTTTGTTATGACAGTTTTACTTTATGTTACCAAGCATAAACAACTATAACAGATTATATTCAATTCCGTTTTATTTCATAGCGCTTTTCTCATTGTGCATTGTTGAAAGCAAAGCTGCTTTGCAGAAAGTACAAAAATATAAAACGTATATCTTAAAAAGTTGCAAAAATAATAGAACGAAATATTGATGTTTAGGTGTTTAGTATGGAAATAACCTGTTGTATTTATATAAATATTGGGAAAACCTGCAAAATATAATTTAGCGTTTCTATGATTTATGGTTGAAATGACCCAGACATGTTCCTAGCAGGATTTATGAGATTCACTCGTGTATTTCTAATGGTATTTTCCTGCCGTTTCTCCTGTTGAGATGATTGTGAAACGGTAAATCTCTGATAGAATAGAAGAGATAGAACAGTGTTTTGGGACAGAGGTGGATGAGAGCGAGAGCGAGAGGAGAACAGAGCGTGAGATGGCTGTTATGCAGTCTTTGGGTGGAACAATGGTAATCATCAGTCTTTCTGACTCCCTCCTAATGTTCCTCTACTGCACTCAATTCAGCTTCACTTCGGATACGCCGGGATACGCACATATAAACACAATGCACACACGCAGCTTGGGTTTTATAAAGCAGGCCTGTTCCATCTGATATAACGCTCAAGAAGAATACAGATGAAAACTGTTATTCTGTGTGTGTGTGTGTGTGTGTGTGTGTGTGTGTGTGTGTGTGTGTGTGTGTGTGTGTGTGTGTGTGTGTGTGTGTGTGTGTGTGTGTGTGTGTGTGTGTGTGTGTACTGCATATATATGTATATGTACATATGTGTGTGTGTGCGTGCTGTATATATATATAACTATATAACTGTATATACAATATATACAACAGAATTTGCATGTGAGGTTTTAAATGAAAAATAATATTGATGAACCTTCAATCTTGTTTGGAGAAAAAACACTGCTCTGAGACAACAAAAGATCAAATTTAACCTAGATGTGTTGATAGAATTAATGTATTGATTAGTGCTCTTAAAGGGACAGTTCACCCAAAAAATTCTTGCATTATTTACTCACCCTCATTCATTTTAAACCAGCATGACATTCCTTCTTCTGCAGAACACAAAAGAACATATTTTGAAAAATGTTGGTAACCAAACATGATTGGCCCCTCTCGACTTCTATCGTATGAGCAAAAAAACATTTCTCAAAATATTCCCTTTTTTGCTCAACAAATAAAGAGTCACAAGTTTTGAACTGCATAAAGGTCCATGAATTGTGAAATATTTTCAGGTGAACCCTTTATAGACGTTTAAAAAAAACGTTTATTTGACGTTGGGAAAGAAACCAGCATTCAGAGTCTTCCAAAAGTGCCTCAAGCTATGCATTACAATGTCTTTTGTGTGTTTTATTTTCTTCTTTTGGAAGATTGTTGCTGCCATTCTGGCCATTGCTGGAATAGTGATGCTGACATACGCCGATGGGTTTCACAGTCATTCGGTTATAGGAATCACACTGGTGGTGGCTTCAGCATCTGCCTCCGCTCTCTACAAGGTAACCCCATTTCACATAGCTTTCAAAGCAAATCATTCCAGTTATGTGTGTTATTGCTGTTCATTGACTGTAGAATCAATGACATTTAAAAAATGAGGCACCCTGAGTTGCATCATTTTAGACTCATCCTGAGACAGAAACGGTCTCTATTTCCTCTCTTCCTGCAGTCATTTGAAAGATTAGATGATGAATGTTCTTGTCTATATTTATCCTGTCCTAGATACACAGTTTAAATTAGACTACACTCAAGAGACTCCTTTAAAAAATCATTAGTTGTACAAGTAGCTATTAACAAAAAATGTACTAAGATTTGTTGAAACTATTTAAAGGCGCAGTTTTTGATTTACAGCGGCCACTAGTGTTGTATTGTAGATTTGCAACGAATCGCTCAGTCCAAACACGACGGTGGCCACCATAGAACAAAAAGTCACTCTGTATGTATTGTAGATATAAATAGCTTATTCTAAGGTATTACAAACATAACGGTTCATTACGTAAGGTCTTTATACACCTCTGAAGAAATAGGTTTTTATATTATTTTGCATTGCTGTCAATAGATCCTCCTTAAAACCCTGTATTGTTCCTTTAAAAGTATAATGTCTTAAAAGCTACAATCTGTAACTTTTGCCTTCCTGTTTGAAATACAAAATTGTGTACTTTATGTGGGTTAAAGTCAAATAATGTCAAACAGACATTTCCCAAGAAATCATACATAAATCATTATTAGGGTTGGGTATCGTTTGAATTTGATCAATTCCGATTCTGCTTACCATTTCTGATTCCCATTTCCGATTTTCCGAAGTTGTAAAAAATAAAGTAAACCATTTAGATAGCAATCTGCATGGTAATTTAGCCTGCTTATTGACTGGTTTGCAAAATATATATACAGTATATATATTTATGAGTACCGTTTTGTGTATATACCGAATATGTACTGTATATATAGCAACCATGTTTTGTCCGATTTATTACTCTTTGTATTACCATAGTTTAACCTCAAATATCATGGTTAAACTGTTGTTACTATTATAAAGCTATGGTCAATTTGTGGTTACTGTGCTTTACTACAAATACCATAAAAATATGGTATAATTTTTATAAAGGTTATATCAGCAGATCACAAGTTAACACGTGCACATTTCTGAAAGTGTGCACACAGTTATTGATAAGAGGAATTTAAATTTTATATAAAGTATCCTATTCCAAACCTTTCGAATAATTGTAATTGATTTTTGATTCCCAACCCTAATCATTATAAGTTTATAGTTATGGTAGGTCAGTTTTTAGCATTTGTTTTCCATATAATTTTCGTGTTTAATAATACAGCTGCAATTGATTTTTTTTATAAATTAAGATAAAGACACAAAATATACCAAACCTCCCCAGAGTCAAGTTATGGCTCATGAGAATGTGTTTGGTTATTGCCTCAGTTCACTCAAGTTTTTGAAATACAAATGTTTGGTTTATTTTGGGTAAGATTAGATGCTTTATTTGACCTGTTGAGCATCTAATGTTGGACTTTTAATTTGTCATCCCCTCCAACACAGATCATGTTATTTCTCTTTCAGGTGCTTTTCAAGCTTGTCCTGGGAAGTGCCAAATTTGGAGAAGCAGCTCTGTTTCTGACTATTGTTGGAGGCGCAAACTTTGTTTTCATGAGCTTTGTGCCAGTTATCCTGTACTTCACACATGTTGAATACTTCACATCTATATATGAGCTCCCTTGGGCTTTCCTGTGTGGAGTAGCTGGTCTCTTACTAGGTAAATAAAACACAGAAAAAAATTCAACAAATTTTGTTGGTTTAAGTGACTCATATTTGTTCATCTTCTTCCTCTATAGCATTTAATATTCTGGTGAACTTTGGAATCGCTGTTACATACCCAACACTGATTTCACTTGGCATTGTTCTGAGTGTCCCTGTCAATGCAAGTAAGTTCATTAACATCAAAAGCTTTTATCTAGAATTTTCTTTTAAAACTATATAACTGACAAGAGATAAAGATCCTGTCTTCGTTTATTCACCCTTGTGTTCTTTCTTTTGTGAAACACAAAAGGATACATTTACATATTCAGCTTTTGCATACAATGAAAGTGAATTGTAACTTATTCTGTCAATCTTCAAAATGAAGTGTGTTTTGTGTTTGTATTATAGTGGTGGACCTGTACACTTGTGATATTCACTTCAACACAGTGCGTCTCATTGCTGTGTTTATCATCTGCCTGGGCTTCCTCATGCTGCTCCTACCAGAGGACTGGGATCAATGTCTGATTGAACTCGGCACCAAACTCAGAAAACGCGAACAGCCCGTTGAGCCGGCTGAGACGGTAGGCGGGCTCAACTGGACCCGACGGGCCAGGACCTCCATGTCCACGTTTTCACACTGACACACGCTTGTGTCATGTTCAAGAGACTGGATGGTGTTTGGAATAGTTCATCCCATCATCTTCAGTAAACAAGGCTCTCTAGGAATGGCTGTATTTGCCATGATGACAAAAAATCTTTTTTTTTTAATTCTCCCTTCTGTCAGTGGATGTCAACAATGATAATGAATTGGGAAACTTAAGCCAGACAGCTGTTACCACCAATGTGACTAATGCCCACAATTTCAAGTCGCTGCCGATCGTGATTTTTTTCTTCGATTCATTTCATTGTCTGTCATTTTACTGTTCATAAACGAAAAGTTCAGAATGAAAAAAATCTGAATTCTTTTACTCACTTTAACATGATGGCATTTTATTTCCACGTCTACATAAAAAATAAGTTTTATTAAATATTCTTATAAAAACACTATTATAAATTTAAATTCATAATGTTTTGAGAATAATCTCAATAGGACCTTTAATTTTATAATGTAAATTTATGTCCGCATTCTTACTTATTCTGATTGTACAACTGTGTTCTTGAAATCTTAGATTTTTATTTTTTATAATTTTTTAATTTTTATAATTTTTTCATTATTTTAACCTTTACAACTTGACATTTTATGTGGATCACAAAGAAATGTTCAATACTTTGTTTGATATTTTCCATGCATTATTATTGCAGAACATGCGACTCATGCACTTATGGTAATTGAAACCATACAAAAGCTTTCTGTAATGGAACAAAAAGAGAAAATGTTTTCTTAATTTTGTTTAAATTGTTCAAGTAGCAGCTCATACAGGTTTAACAGAAAGGTTAGCAAATAATAAATATTTTAACTTTTTATTAGTAAAGTTCACATTATCAATCTGACAAATCATGTGCCAAACATTGATATAACGTATGAACCGTAACATCTATCAACCTAAGGATTTCATCTCCCAAACTGTGAAACTCGTGTTGGACAACGGCAACATCCAGAGTCTCCTACGGGGGGCACCAAGAAGTCCAAACTGTTTACACGGAATAAATTCCTTGTCATATCCATTACAGTTTTACTGAATCACATGCTAATCACTGTGAGGACACTTCAGGGTCAGTGTTGGCAAGTGAAGAGACTTTCCTCAGTCACACAACCGGCAATGGGGCCACAGACGTCCTGCGAATGTATGACCAGTTCTGAAAAGTGCACCCATACTACGAACTTTCCTAAAGTGGTGACCAGAACTGAAACTGCACTTTTACATGTGCAACATATTCAAATACACACCCTGCACTTCATAAGACTCGAATATTATTATTTTTTTAATTTCTCGATCTTATGGACTGTCCCATTGAAAGGGAATTCGATCTACAGGAAACCGCATGCAGAAAATGCCAACAAACCCTAGCTGACAGCTTCACTGCCTTTGATTTGCAATAGAAACTCATCAGCACTGTCTCCCATTGTCATTGTTACGATGACAATAAATATGATATCGTATTCCTCTGGAATTATTGCTAGACATTATTGTAAACCTTTGTAAGGAATGATTTTTACACTGAAATGCATTATGATCATATTTGAGGCAAATGACGTTGAAACAAATAAACGAGAACTCCATTTAATACATCCGCTTTGTCTGTTTTTAAACCACATAAGTCTCTACATTTCTCCTTTATTCTTCTGTTTGAAGAAAAAAAAAAACATGAATTTTACATTTTTACAATGTAATCAGCTGTTTCACATTGGAATTTACGTGGGATTCACACAAAAAATGTTAGAAAACCAAATCGTTGCTGTCCTTCCGAAACCTCAGATGTTCACTTTCACTGTTTTCCAGGAAGTGGAATAAACACTGTACTTTTTTAAATGCTTTGTATTGGTTAGATATTTGCAAAACCCAGTGACAAACAAAGGATGACTGAAAAAAATGTATGGCAAAAAATGTGGAGATACCAGGTTTTAGAAGGAGAGCAGCGAAATGTTGTTTTTGCATGCAACTTCTCTGTAAAGGCTCATTTTGATGAGATTTTTTGGTCTATTTGTACATGATCAACAATATCACCTACTGTAGACCAACTCTGATTGAAATGTTTATTACAAAAACTGCCTAAACATCATAACATCCAGTAACAGTGACTTTGTCCACGGTTGTTTTTCTGTCCCCACATTTGATGAAATAAAAGAAAAAATATCAAGCTCCTATTTTTTCACCTTTAGTTTAAAGAGCGTACGCAAGACAGCAAATATCTTCAGCAGATATCGTGCTCAACTCTTACTGTAATCTGTCCATAAAAGAACGTTGCTTGTTTCTTTTTAGTTGCAGCAGAGTAGGGGAGTCGGTTCCTCTCATGTTGTCTAGAAGGAACCTGCAGGTGATCCACAGTCTTGGCATCACTTCCGCCACATTTCCGACAGACAGATTGAGAAGCAGGAGGAATAACATTGCTTAGCTGCTCCTCTATGCTGTTGGGAAACGAAGAGCTGAGAGTAAAGACGGAGGAGTATGTCGACTCCTGGGGTGCCCCATCATTTCTGGACTGTGCTGTGGAGCTGTGGCTCGTCCCGTTCGTGGGGTCGCTCTCTACTCCACCTCCGACCGTAGATCTCTCAACTCCGGCTTGTCCCACAGCGCCACCCAGCCTGGCCTGAATCTTCCATCTCAAACTCTGAAGAGCCCTCTGAAAGCGCTTGCTCAGGAGGGCGTACAGCAAAGGGTTGATATCAGAATTAAACAACACAAGCCAGTACGAGAACGTAACCGCAGAGGAGGGTACGAGGCTGGTGTGCCGAGAAAGAGCGGTTTCGGTAGCCTGCACTAGAGATACGCTAATGTACGGCGTCCAGCAAAGAAAAAAAGCAGCGATGACCATGAACAACCTCAAGATGCCGTGGTGCTGAGGTGGGTTGGGATGCTGAGGACTGCTGCCGTGGAGTTGAGCCAGGATGGAGTGCAGACGTCCATCAGCTTCCCCGGAAGAACCGTCACCTCCAGATGGTGCTTCCGGAGCTATTTCACCCGGAACCTCCAATCGCACGTCAGTCACAAACCTGCCGCTCACGTAGTACACCAGCTTGGAGGGCGCGTAAATCTCCACATCTGCAGATGCATGATGAAGATCCGAGACAGATGCCGATGTGGGCTTGCTCCGGAAATGTTCCTCCAAGCTGTGGATCCTCCTGGCATGGTACCGGGCCACGCGTACTATCTTCACGTAACAGTACAGGATGACTATGCCCGGAAGGAGGAAGCACAGTACAGCCATGAAAACCGTGTAGCTGGGGCTGTTTGCCCAGTTTACGGCACAGCTGTACATTGGAGCCACGTAGCTCACGTTGCTCCAGCCGAAGAGAGGAGGACAGCTGGTCACCATGGCTTGCATCCAGATCCACAACACAGCCGAACCTGTTCTCCATACGGTGCAGCGGGAATCGTACCGCAGGCAGTCCACGATGGAGAAGTAACGGTCCAGCGCAATAGCGGCGAGAGTTAAGACCGACGCAGTGCAGTAGACAGAAGAGGTGTAGCCAACATACAGACATAGATCCTGAAAAACAGACAGAAATATCTGACCAAACACAGCAAACTCGAAAGAAAATAACATCGTAAAGAAGTAGTTCACCCAAAAATGAAAATTCGGTCAATTCGCTGTCAAAAGGAGAACTTTGAACTGTCATTAAAAGAGATTTGTTAAATATGGTGTTGTGTGTAGGCTAAGTGTAAGTACTGACATGGCAGCTGACCCATCCGTTGTTCATAATGGAAACCGCCACAAAAGGCATGACGCCTATTCCCACTAACAGATCACTGATGGCCAGGTTGATGATCAGGACGGAGGTCACAGTGTGGAGAGTTTTCGTGGCTGCCACGATCACGATGACCAAAGCATTTCCTGACAATAAACAACAAAGACAGAATAAATGGATATGAATCTTGTATCATATCATTATTAAATTGTATACTACTGTACTGTACCTTTAAGATTTAAACACACTAGTATGATTGGTTCATTACGTGTGAAATGAGGAAATGAGGAAAAGCACTTATTAATAAGTTGCGAGTTGGCTGAGATGTAGTTGATCATATGAATTGAACTTGACAGCCTTGTGTCTCATTTAAATGTTTACTTTAATTTGATAAAACATGGCAAAATGATTTGGCGTTAGACAAACAAATAGCAGAAAACAATTAGACAAGTGATTTTGTTTAACTGATAATCGTTTCAACATTCCCTTTATCCCCCATATTACAAGAGTCGATCTACAGTATATCCATGCGTATTTTCACTCTTTTTATGTTATCTGGCAACAATCAGTGTTGGGCAAGTTACTCTGAAGAAGTAATTAATTACTAGTTACTAATTACATATTCAATAGTGTAATTAGATTACTGTACAAAGTACTCTCTCCAAAAAGTATTTAATTACTAATTACTTTCTATATCCTATATCAACCTTGATTTGTTAAGTAATTCAAAGAAAGACATGAAACGGCTCTTTTCATTCATTAAAATAAAGAATATAAAACTACATAAATACCAGAATTATGAATATAGACCACATGGTTTAAGAGCTGCAGGTGTTTGAATTTGGGTACGTCGTTTTCAGAAAATACTCAAAAATAGGGCCGCTTGTTAAGAGGTTAACTGACTAAAGTATTACAAATGTGAGAATTATACATTAAAGCACAGATTTTTTAGTTAGACTTTGTGCGTGCAAGGAATAGACATCAAAATTCAAAGTATTTAGTTAAATTACATCAGAAGTAACTATAAATAAATTACAGAAAAAGTTTACTTTTTCAAGGGAAAAGTAATTAAGTTACAGTAACTAATCACTTAGTAACTAGTGCACCCAACACTGGCAACAATGCGCATTTAGAAAAGTGCAACAAAAATAAATATCTTACAATTCATCACTCAAACGTGCATGTATTTAAACGTTTCAGATGCAATGTTTTATGTCCGTGTTACACCTGAGATAAATAGTTTAGTTATAAACTTACCCGTCACTGCGCCCAGACTCATCAGTACCATCAGCGTCTCCATTATTAGACGCGCACGAGAAGACACAACCGTCGAGTTCTTCAATGAACTCCGTATCTCAGATTCATGTAAATCAAACCACGTATTCAGCGAGGGATCCATTCAAAGCAGTCATTAAAAATAAATCTGATATGGATAAACTAGATCTCCCAATCCCAGGTGTGGCACACGCCTCTGGCCACTAAAAGAAAAAATATACATTAATACACCGTTTCTGCGAATATAGCTTTTAAAAAGAAAACGGCGAATTCATTTTATTTAAACGAAACTTAAGCAGCCAGCTGCGATCCTGTTTAATTTCTTATATGCCATGTGCACACCTGAGAGCGCTGCGCAGTTTGGCGTCTCCAGGGTCCCCCCATCAGCCATCAGTTATCCACAGCGATGACAACATGGAAACTCAAACACATGACTTGATGAATGAACACTATTAAGAGGGTTGGTTAGTTTCGCAAGGCTTTAGGATAGATTGTAATTAAATACATCACACTGCATCTTCAAAAGCTTTAGACCATAATTAACTTGTGAAAACAAACATAGCATGTAAATATCATTTGAATGTGACTTTAACACTTTGAAGGACTCGTTGGGAGATTGTTTTCAAACTGTTTATTGTACCAAAAGTATACATTTTTTAAACTTAAAAGGGAAAATACACATTCATCTAAAATAGTTTAAAAATGTCAAAAAGAATCAAAACACAGGATGAGATACAATCACCTCAAAAACAAAACTGCGTTAATAAGCAAAATAACCTTAAACAAGAACCAGGCTTTACAATGTAACATCTTTTAAATACTGACATATGCTTTCTGCTAAAACACAGAACTGTTCAGTCCATCTTTCTGGCGGGTTTACGATCCAGTGCTTGGTCCTAAATGCTGCCGGGTATATTCCCACACCAGCAGGGCGGCGCTCACGTGCACATTGAGGGAACGAGTGATACCTTGCTGAGGAATTTCCACACACACATCTACCAGCTGCAGCAGGTTTGCAGGGATGCCTTCCCTTTCATTACTGTCCAGAGACAAACAAATAGTTCATAGTTATGCAAAAACATCAGGGAAAACGTCTCTTGTCCTTCTAGGATAGTATACAGAGACAGAAAGAGCCAATATCCTTGATGAGGTCAACGTCTGAATCCTCTGTAAGTACCCAAGGGTAAACAAAGCTTTTAAATGGCACATCTGACACAAACCGCTGCTTGGAGGCTTCACATCAGTAAGATAATCAGGCAATAACAATGCAGTGATTCAGACACCTGCTGTGCAGAAAACAACAGGTGTCTTTATGCTCAGACAAATGATGCATTAAGACCAATCACACACACACATTTTTTGGAACACACACTCATTTTGATTATTGTATTGTTGCAGCGAAGGTTGTGGTTATTTAGCCTTCTCATCACTATTACCTTTTATTAACCTGACAGGATGACAACATAACAGCAGTACGTGATATGACAGTACTGCTAATATGAGATTATGTCAAGCTTTTTTCCAGGCAGGTCTATGTTGAGACCTACCAAAATATTTTTAAATAGAAATATGGGTTATAATACTCGACACATTTATTCTCTATTAGTAAAGAGTGTCAACATTTGGTTTACTGTTCTCAAACATAAAAGATTTTGTCTAAATGACGTAGAAGACCAGTAGATTTTCGCTGTAAAAACCACTTCAGTACCGTACATTAGATGTCAGACGGAAGGAGGGTAGATGTTTTCTGAATGCGTGTATTGTGTGTACGGCTGGTTTTGCTGATGTGTGCCTGGCATGTCAGGGCAAGCATCTCTCTCTCCAGCTGCATCCAGGGGTGAGGAAATCTCACAGGGAGTGAAGCATCAATTAGCCCGATAACATTAAACTGCACCCTAAGCACAACAATAAGACGCTATTTTTATACCATCACCCTTTTCATGATGACAACTCTGCTCTTCTTACGAGTCAATCGAATCAAAGATCAATTATTTGCTTGTTTGAGTTTAAGTACAGTGGCTCATTTGAGCCTTTCATCTGATTTCCTGCAGAACAACAGTTAGGAAAGTAATGGGTTTCATTCCCAGTGAATGCGCATACAAATAAAAAGTTAAAGGGATAGTTGACGCAAAAATGAAAATCATCATTTACTCAACCTCAAGTTGTTCCAATCCTGTGTAAAATTTGTTGTTCTGCTGAACAAAGATATTTGGAAGAATGTTTGTAACCAAATTTGGGGCACCATAGACTTACTACTACTAGTACTAGTACTACTACTACTGCCCCAGAACTGTTTAGTTTGCTGTTAACTGTTCAAAATACCTTCTTTTGTTTTCAACAGAACAAAGATTTTAATACGGTTTTAGAATAACTTGAGCGTGAGTAAATGATCAATCATTTTTGGGTGAACTGCCCCTTTAAGCATTTAATGCACTTTAGATAAAAATGACCTTGGGTGCAGCTGGTTAAAAGTAATATAAAATATGATTGAAATTCATCTATTTAGAGTTTATCCGAGGTGGGCCGGAACATGTTTTGGGGCCCGATGAACACAGAATGAATTTAGATGCGTATGTGTATTTACCCAAGTAGCAAAAGGCTTCTCTCAGGAAACGTGTAATCTTGTAAATTCTGGCTGTTGGATGTCTGCTCCACACCTATTACCCAGTATCCCTCGCTCTTCTTCAGCTGCAGGAAGTCTGATAACTCGGCAGGCTTCACCTGGAAAATTTTGGTAAATAATGTTAGATTACTGAGCAATCTTGACAGATTCCACACACACACAACAGGTCTACAGTTTTGTAGTGTTGTGTAGAATTGACTGACAAAATGCATTTACATGTACATTTGTCTTCATGTAGTGGTATTTGTTATTCAGGCCGGCTCGGCCCAAACTGTGGAAAGATAAAAATATGGCTATTGATTTAAGGATGAAGTGTCATTTTTGCACTACTAGTGGCACAAAATAGAAATGTGATCTATCCGTCAGAACAAGCCCAGACACAACATCATTGATTGTATCTTAAAGGGGTCATATGGCGCGAATACGTGTTTTTCTGTGTCTTTGGTGTGTTATAAGTTGCCCATGCATGTATTAGACACGTTATATTGCAAAAATTAATGTTTCGGAAACAAAAGATGCATTCTATCTAAAAGCGAATGCTCACCCAGACCTGCCTGAAACGCCTCGTGTAACCACACCCCCACAAATCCACGTCAGTTCGTGGTATGATTTGACTAAGACCGCCCAAATGTATACGCAAGTAAGGTGGGCGTACCTGTCAGTACAATTGCTCTGGAACCTGATGTTCCAAATATGGTAAGAAACGTTAAATTTCTGTCACACGCTTGCAGTATTCGACCAATCACTACGCACTGGTTAACTGGCCAATCATAGCACACCTCGCTTTTCAGAGCGATGAGCTTTGTAAAAAAATCTGCGCGTTTCAGAGAGGCGGGGCAAAGAGGAGATACAAACATGCACGGTGGGAAATACAGCGGTTTTGAACTTTAAATCGTGTATACACATTGCATTACATCTAAAACAAACGATTATATTCGTTTCAGCCGTGTCACATGACCCCTTTAATATAATTTTTCATCATAATTTATTTTCCTTTTTTTTCTATTTTTTACTGATGTCTCTCTACTGTTAAGCTTTGCAATAATGCAATGTATCCTAATATCATGTTTTATCTTTATTTCATTTCCTTTCCTTTATTTTTTTTCTGATGTCTCTACTTTGCAATAATGCAACATTGTAAGTGCTATAGAATGTAGTTTGTCATAAATTCTCTTTAAGCAAAAATACATTTGGTTACACTTTATTTCAAAGTGTCCTTACTATACTTAAGTGTAGCAACTACCAACAATACATTGTATGGGTCTTTTATGCCCAAAATCATTAGGATATTAAGTAAATATCATGTTCCATGAAGCCATTTTGTAAATTTCCTACAGTAAATATATCAAAACTTTATTTTTGTGAGTGGATGCAGCAAAGTCACGAACAAAAATGACCGGAATTACGCCTACAAACTTCATAGAGCGTTAAAACAAACCAGTTTCTTCTTAGCAACGGCCTGCTACAGCGCCTCTGATGGACAACTTTAAAGGCGATTTTCTCAATATTTTGCACCCTCAGATTCCAGAGTTTTAAATAGTTGTATTTTGGACAAATATTGTCTTATCCTAACAAACCATTCACCAATGGTGTTTAAAAAAACTATTATTCAGCATTCAGATGTATTACTATAATCAAAGCATGTCACATGTTTGTGTAACAAAGGCACAGTAAAATAATAAAGTATCATACATTCATTGTTTCTGTAGGACAGAAAGGCAGAAATATTATAAACATAATACAATTCAATAACCAGACAAACAATCTATATCCAGGCATCAACTATACTTTAAAAACACACACACCTCCAGCAATGGCAGCCACAACTCTGAGGACACACTGAGCGCCTGGAATTGTTTGTCATTCACGTGTCTCAGACTGTCCAGAACCAGAGCTTTAGCTCCAAAGATCTCACATGTCCTACACAGACCTGAAACAAACACACAATCACAACAACTACTGTATTATTGCACAACTACAAAAAAGATAAAGAACAATACAGAAACACTCTAATGAACTCGACCGGTCTTGTGTAGTGAACATAATTATCAAAAGATCAAACACTGAGCATGACTTGTTTCTCTGCTTATGTTCGTAAATCCTCTCATTTATCAGAGTAAATTCACAAGACGACTGTTTCAGCCATATGTGGTTTCCTTTATCAGTCTATGAACAAATGTTGACACTCAGTTTAATGAAACACACCAACTAGATAAAAGGGATATGAAAACCACACGCCTATCAAACCAACAATAACCCGCTGTATTAAATGTTCGAATGAGATAACGCCTTTTATGATGAGCTTTGTTGGGTGATGCAGAAGTGACGTTGATGGGTTCCTCTGAATTTCATTATGGCACACACAACAGAGACATTTAACACGCAGGCAAAACTTAGCAACAAAACGTCGCAAGGCATTAGAACGTCATTTAAAGCAGTGAACAAAGCTTTTACACACTAGATGAAATTAAACAGAACAGATACACAGTAGTACACTGTTGATAATAAAGAAATCAACAGTAAAGACTCAAAATGTTCCTCCAGATTCACAGTTTCATTGTTGTGGTACTCTGACATAGATATGCTGTGCTTGGACTATTTTGAACTTGACGTGATGTGAGAGGTTGAAAAAAAACAGTGGCGCAGTGGCCAAAGACTTCTGTCTGCAACACACATAAACCAACAAAAAACACAAGCACAGGCAGAGTACAAAATTCCTTCCTGTAAATGAACTAGAAGTACGTTTTTTAAACGATTAGAATATTATAACATTTGCATATTTAAAGGCGGGGTAACCGATTTCCGAATCACGCTTTAGACAACTGAGTCGGGCCGAGTACCAAAACAACCTTGTAGCCAATCAGCAGTAAGGTGCACAGTGCACAGGACGGACATTAGCCGAGCCGAGCGCTGACGAAAGCGAAAGATGGGGGTAGGGGGGTGTTTGTTTTGGTGATTTGAACATCAACAACGGCTAAGAGAAATCGGACACCCCGCCTTGAACTAAAATTCGAAAAGTCATTAATGGGCTGTCAAACGATTAATCGCGATTAATCGCATCCAGAATAAAAGTTTATGTTTACATAATATATATCTGTGTTCTGTGCATAATAATTTTGTAGTTATTAACACATACACATACATGCATATATTTAAGGAAAATCTAAAAATTAATAAACATATATAATTTCAATTATTAGTAAATATAAATAAATTCATGTAAATATTTCCTAAATATGTATTCATGTGTATTTATAAATACAAAATTAATATGCACAGTACATAGACATATATTATGTAAACACAAACTTTTATTCTGGATGCGATTAATCGCGATTAATCGTTTGACAGCCCTCATAAAGTGATTCTTGGTAGCAATTCGACATGTTTATGATTTTGGTTATTAATTCCCCCAAAACACAAACTACAGTAATTATTTCCAACATGAAACATAATTTGACCATAAATGAAAGTTTTATCAGTTCATCTGTCTTACCGCCCAAATTGGTTGGCTTGTCGATGAGAGATGCGACCACCAGGAGGGCGCTGGTGAGTTTGCCCAGGCGTGCTGCCCTCTGCTGGGCCATGAGCTCAGGCTCCTGCTCCTGAACACTCAACTTCCATGGAGTGATTTTCTTCTGAACTTCTGCCCAGCGCTCCTCCGGCTCCATCTCACCTGTCAGATACAAACTACATCAACTAGGATACAGAGAAAAAGACTATAGTGCGTTATTGCTGTAACACAGTATAGTTTTCTAATACTGATATCTAACACAGATATAGTAATAAAGTCTTCATTCTTAAGATATATTTTTATTCTTTAATCTACATATGCACACAAAATTCAGTAAATAGCATTTGCTAATAAATTAGTACTATTAATAACTATTAGTAGAAGTCACTTCCTCAAAAGCTTGCACAGGTGTAGTCATTATGTCTGGATTTTCATTTCAATGTGATAACCAGACAGCGTCCAAATAGTTTCTAAATCTGACCAAAATTTTGGAATATCTACTGGAAATTATATGAATGAATGCACCGTGTGTCACTTTGGATAAAAGCATTTGACAAATGCATATTTCAACCTCTAATAAAAAATAAAAAATGATATGATATAATTGACTACCTAAGATAGTCAGTCTAATATAAACATCTTTATTATCTATTCAGAAATCCTCACTGTCCTAATAACGCAGGGGTTCTCAACCTTTTTGATTCAAAGGCCCCCTCTGCTCACAAAAACTCAAAACTGGAAAAGTGTTTATTCAATATAATAATGGACAAATAATATATCCTGGTTTTTAGTTGTTTCAAAATGCTCATTTTGTCTCATTTTAAATGATTAGTCAGCATACTTATTTAAACTGAACCAATGTATTCTATTACAATTAGTGATTTCAGAAAAAAAGCAGCTCAGCATGATTCTCGCGGACTTTTTCACTTGGGTGTTAGGGCGCCCCCTGCTGGGTGCCAAAATGAGCTCGTTTGGCCTCTGCAAATCATGCACAAATCACTTTAGCTCCATATATCACACAGATATGTGGTGCAAAATGAGAGACGAACTTGTGTTAGAGACTCGCAGCAGCAGATTCAAGCAGTTGTAGTTATGTTCTTGTGTTTGTGTTACAAAGATGTCCAAGAATGAAACCTTTAATTTGTGAGAAAATATTTTACAAGCATTCAACTCTCATTGTATGGATTCACATACTGATTTGCGGATGTGCAAAACTCGTCAGTGAACGCACGTCTTTTGGATGCAGGTGTGTGAATGTGTTTTGCACCATAATGTAGCAAAACATGCGAGTGCACGAGTACTTTAGGATTTGTGCGCTTGCACTGAAGGATTCAAGAAGGCGTAACTGTTGTGTTGTGTTTGCGGGAGAGAAGTTTGCAACTTCAAATTTTGTCTTCAAATTTACTGATACTCATGTGTGGCCACCTCTACAACTACACATTCCACTCTCACATGCGCTCAGCTGTTTTGCACCAAAAATACACGGACCCCCTGTTGAGAATCACTGGCATAATGGTGTTTACTCTTGCCCTCTGGTGGCCGTTACCTTTATCCTGTTGGATCCAGTCTCCAGGCTGGTGTTCGCTCAGATCCATCACAGGGTTCTTCAAAGGCAGCGACGCACACGAGGGAAAGTTACCAAAGCTCTCAAATTTCCACACCGGAAGCCATTCATCTTCTGCCAGCTCTGAGAGGCGAGGAAAGGTCTCGAATATTGTCTGGGGGAACAGGGAGCGTTATTCAGCAACATTACAACATCACAGAACGGATCAGACGATGCCCTTTGGGCAAAGTGTGTGCTGTGGGGAAAGTTCTTACCTCCACACTGTAATCCCTGATTGGATGGAAAACACCAAAAAAGAAATGCTCCTGGATTCTAGTCCAGTTTTTCATTGCATTGCTGTGGAAAAGACAGCCCAGAATCATCTATGATGAGCAGCCACCAAGCAATCCTCTCATCACCCTTTTATCTTGGCGGCAAGTTTGAGCTCACAATTTCTGCAGAAAAAGAACAAATGATTTCACTCACCCTGTGTTTTGCATGGCCTCAGCCTGGTTCAAACAGGCCTGGACCACCGTGCTCAGACCACCCAGATTCTCCTCACTGAGGACATTAGCGTCTTTCAGCTCCCAAACCCTCTTGAGGGCGAGAAGGGCGTACAGACGGACGCTGAAGTTATGGCTGAAGCACCACTGCAGGATCACCTCCATGGCTCTCCGCCAATGCACCTGCTGAGAGAAGAAACCACAAAAACAGTTCTCAAGCACAAATTCGCTTATGACAGAAAGTAAAGAGGTAGTATAAAAATGTCATTTGTTACCTTCTCGTCCAGTTTTGGGAGGAGGATGTTCAAATGCACGAGGACAGACAGAAATGCGCAGATACTTGTTTTCGTCTTCTCGTGATCCTGCAAAACCAAAACGTAAACGTCACAATGTTTCAAATGTTTTCTTCGATCTTGGCTTAGTGTGAATTAAGTGTAAACTCTGTGGCATTTTAAAACATCACTTTACTGTCTTGACGTGTTGGTTTCAGGCTCAGCCAATGGCATGAGTCTGGGGCGGGGCAACCTGTAATAAATCATGAGTTTAGACTCACTAGACAGAAGCAGTCCCACAGGCTGTGGATGTGAGACGGGTACTGATGGAGGATTAGGATCAGGGTCCACTCGATCAGGTACTTGACTGACGCTTGGTTACTGAAGAACCCGGCCTCACACACATGACTCAACACAAACTCTGACACAAACTCCTGTAACAGAAAAAGCAACATACAATTTTGCCAAATTATGAAATTCTATATTGTTGTGTTAAACACAAACCGGTGTTGGGAAACAACAAAATAATTTAAGAAATTAAATAAAATAGTTTGTTAGAAACTAAATAATATAAAGTATGACATTCTCTAGTTTTATTAGTTGTACTTAAAGGGACAGTTCACACAAAAACAAAAATTCTATCATCATTTACTCACCTTTGAGTTGTTCCAAATTTTTATACATTTCTTTGTTCTGATGAACACAGATAGAGATATTTGGACGAATGCTTGTAACCAAACAGTTCTTGGCCACCACTGACTACCATAAAAGGAAAAATTACTTAATGTTTTTTTGTTCTGTTGAACACAAAAGAAGATATTTTGAAGAATGTAGGAATGTAGTCAGTGGTGGCCAAGAGCTGTTTGGTTACAAGCATTCGTCCAAATATATTTTTCTGTGTTCAACCAAACAAAGAAATGTACTGTATACAGGTTTGAAACAACTAGAGAGTGAGTAATTCAAGACAGAATTTTCATTTTTGGGTGAACTATCCCTTTAACAAACATTTACATGTAAAAGCAATTTGTAACTTTTTGTGGTTAAAAATGAACAAAAATCATTTAGTGTCAAATAATTTAGTACAAGTACATAAAAACTGTGTTAAAAACTCTCTCCTTGCCTAACCCCAATTCACAGTTTATATACGTTTATATGTTTAAAAACAATTAATTTAAGTTGTCAGGTATGATTTTGTGATAGCAGTTTGATGTCATTTTCACTTCATCTCATGTGACAAGAAGTATGCAAAGTAACCTGCAATTTTATGATTCAAAGAAAGATGGCGATAGAGAGGGAAAAATTACAGATGCGGTTAAATTTGTCAAGCTGTTTGAATAATATAGCAAGAAAATAAAACCACATTTTCTGATATTAAATAAAATATATATTTAAATTATGTTAAACACTTTATATAATATATAAAAAAATATTGCTGCCCTCAAAATGCTTTAAATGTAGTTAGATATTTTTAGCTAGTTAGCTAAGTGAAAAAAAGCTTTTTCAAAAAGCTTTACAGTATTTACTCTAATGTAAATTAGAAGAGGATTATTATGCATGAGCGTGTGGAGAGATCTAACCGCTCTTAGTTTGGGCAGTAACAGCAGCAGCGTCTGCCACACGCGGTTCTTCACTCTGTGCTGGATGGAGTTGCTATAGTAACGTACTTTGGATTTTGAAATCTCGGCATCCTGTGAGGAGAAAATAAGAAACAGGATGGAGCTTTAATCAAAAACACATGCAATAACCATGAGAAGCCAATTCAAAAAGAATTTAACACACATACACACACCCTCTTCTAACGAAACACTCACTGACCACCCGATTTCCCGTAAAAGGCGTTTTGAACAATTAAACAAACCTTTTTTAGTAGTCTCTGAACAAGCTCTTGCATCACACGCTGGTGAAGCTGATTGGACGGATTCAGACGGCACAAGAAATCCAGGACGCACATGCGAGGAAACTGATCGTCTCTGTTATCACTGAAACAAAAGGCAAAAATGTAACAAGTGTATATGACATTGTATATAACATTTAAAAGAAATCTTACTCATTTTATCTAAAAATGAAACAGAAATGATTGTGGTTCACCTGTTAATGGCTGTGTTCGCAGCACAACTATCACCAAGCTGCTCAACGTAGCTTTGAACTTCTTGAATGAGTCTGAAAGCAATTGAAAGCATATCCTAAATATTTGTATTTCTTTTAAAATCTTTTAAATCCAAATAATAACATGGTTATGTTTGTTACTGCGGACTCACCTTTGGTCTCTTCTAAACACAGGGCCGTATACACAGGCTTCAGTGAGAATGTTGAGGTGTGAGAGGGCAGAGCTGAACACAACATCTGTCTGGACTCCCTTTTCTGCCCCAGAGGGCAACCACATGTCACAGCAATGCTGGACGAGAACATTAAACACTCCAGACCGGACCTGAGCTAAATCCATCAGCTCATTCACAATCTGTGAAAGATCAAAAGCACACCATCACCGCATTTGATTTAGGAAAAGGATATGTGAAGAAAAACTGAATTACAGGTTTGGAGATCTCTACTGGACCTGTTGAATGCAGGCAGTAATTTGGGGGTTCAGCTCCTCCGTCAGCTGTAGCAGCTCCCGGTTAAAAGCCAAACGCACAAATCCCTGCAGTGTGGACCAGAAGTCATGAGGGTTTGTGCTCAGAGCCTGAACCACATTCCATGATGCACATATGGCATCCACGCATAAAGACCCGTCAGACTGCGCCACCTGGTGGATGAAACAGAACCATGAACTTAACATCACAGAATACAACCAAACAAAATGTAACATGCATGTCTACAAAAGCACATATAGTAAATAGTATTTTATTTCTTGTTTTTTATTTCAAATGTAAAACGTTAAAGATCATCACAGCTGATTGTTGTGAGTGTGGTGCACCTGTGGTAAGACCGTCATCATATAGTCCAGCACTGGCAGCACAAGATGACCGGGCAGTAACGCCAGAGCCTCGACGGCAGCCCGCAGGACCTCAGGGGCCTGCTGGTGCCCGGCAGGAAAAGACTTCTGCAGGAAACTCAGACACATCCACTGGTCTCGAATAAACTGAGCAACGATTCGTCCCCAGTCCTTCAGAACAGGGCTATCCTCCGGACTGGAATATACATTCATAAAAAATGTAAGTGATACAATTTTTTGTAGTCAAAAATAGAATTGTTTTTATTTAATAAAAAAGTTTTCGAAATTGATGATTTGGACAAAATAATGTGGAAAAGGCGGCCAATAAGAGTTCAGCATAGATGGGAAATACTTCAATACTGTTTAAATGCATCTCAGGGTGAGAAACTAGCTGATAAAATGAATTATTCTGCAAATTCAAGGCAAATGTTATTTTGAATGCGTTAAAATCTTTGAATTGTTTTCGTTTTCTTTAGTCACAACATAACTTTTACATAGACATGACATTGTTTTGATAGAAGCTTTTTATTATTCAACTAGAAATGTAGAAAAATATATGAATAAGTAATGAATAAGTCATCCTAAACTGTGTCAAGTGCATATCGCTGCTATCCTTCTCTTCATATTCTGCCATTTTTTTGCCATAAATCATTACTATTATTAGTCACCCTTCATGTCTGTCACTGGGTTTTACGAATATCTAACCAATAAAAAAGTGCTTGTCAACTCTGAAAACGTAAATTGTGTGTTTTCCATTTCCTGGAAAACAGTGAATTTGACACAAGGTTTCAGAAGGACAGCGACGATATGCAGGGCTAGTAAACAATTAAAACAGAATTTCTATCATTATTATTCATTGAACGGTTGCTTTAAGGACAGTGGCAGCCATAACACACTGACTAAATCAAATATGAGTAAATAAGCAGCTCATTTAGATATTTTTTTTAAACAAACCTGACTGAGGGATCAGACGCAGCTGTGGGCTTCAGTAACGTCTGGTTGAGATGTTGAAGAGATGATGATGAAGGGTAGAAGTAGTCGGTCAGTGAGTGTAAAGATCTCGTGGCCTCAGAACGGGAGTTCCATACACCGCCATCTGCAATGTCACACAGCAGAGCAAGCGTGGCCATACTAACCACTCTCTGAACCTGTCCTGATACAAACGGCTTCTGAAAAACAAAACCATACGGTTATGATCTCAAACCATCAGAATCCACAGCTGGTTATTTATTATTTTTCTTTAACTTGAACTGCACCTGGTGAGAAGGTTCATTGAGGATCTTAATGCAGTTGGTGGTGAGTTTGGGGATGTAGTTTTGCCGCAAATTTGAGCCGTACCATGACACACTGGCGTAAGTCAGAACCAGCTCTCTTAATACTGAGAGATAAAGTTCAGCCCTCTCCACATCACAGAACTGGAGGCAGAAAATAAACACAAAATTCAGACAAACCAGCTTTGTCTGGTCTAGATGGTTGATGCAGCTGAACTTCCAACTGTTTGTGTATAAGAAAAGGCTCACCTCCCTCAGTTCACCGCTCAACCTCCTCAGCAGAAAGCCCTGGACCGACTCCACCGCCGACAGCACTTGTGTCTTCAAAGCAACAGCCACAGCATCCTCTGCACACATCAACACAAGAACCAGTCGATGTTTGAAATCCCGCATGCCTGTCTTCTGTCAAACACACACCTTTCTCTGGATCTTCGGCTCTTCCCCGGAGCTGCAGCAGTCGCAGTAGTAGCTGCAGGCTTTTATCCGTCTTGTGCTGCAGCAGGTAGACGTTGGTGCCGAGTCTGTGCAAGACGTCCAGCAGGGGTTGCAGCAGCTGTTCTAGACCAGCAATTTCATTCGGTTCAGCCTTGCTCTGCTGCAGGTCCGCAGACAGCAGGACGGCCCGGGCCAGCAGCTCCGCCTCTGATGGATCAGGCACGCTCCCTGTTTGATCTTCCGGGAGAAAAGTGATGTTTTAGAAGATATATTTAAATTAATACTGATGGTTTGGAAGGAATATTGTTTCAGAAACAATACAGTACTGTATCCTACCTGAGCTGGCTGGAACCGTGAGGAAGGTCTTCAGTCGCTGCTGGACGTGACTGAATACAGAAGCTCTGTTGCTGTTCGATGTTTTATCATGAAGCTCCTCAGAGGAACGTGAATCCCCGTCAGTCAAACGAAAATGGTTTTCATTCATCCGCAGCCAACCACAAAGCTGTAAACACAAGAGTGTTGTGAAAATCAGTTCAAATCAAGCGCCTTTTCACAGTTTGTGCGAGACGTATACATTCGCATTGAGTTGCCGGTGTTGGTTTACCTCCATCCACACAGTTGTGCCACGACTAAGCGACTCTTCAGCTCGAAAACACACGAGGAAACTCAAAACCTCATTTAAAGATACTGCTGACTGCCGAAAGATAGGAAAAATGAACACAATAAGAACATCACTTAATTCATGCAATCATCATGGCTCTTAACATGTTAAGGCTAATTCACACCATTTGTTGGCTCAATGTGAAACCCCTGTCGGTGTTTGCAGGATCAATTGCCGAAACCCAATTCACATACTATCTGTCCTAAATAGTATACAAAATAGAATCAGTATGTCCCAAATCGTAGTATGTTGAAAAGAGTATTCCAAAGATTCGAATGAACGGCTAATTTTACCCACAACTCACTGCGAGTAGGCGGAGTTTAGTGACGCTCCACTGCATTAATAAAATCAAATAACTGATGCGTCACTAAATTAATAAATGTAAGTACAGAGTTAACATTAAACAATAAATGAATAAATACTTAAATGGAAAGAAGAGCTGTAATTTGATGTGTGTTACAGTTAATGGCCACAATGTTGTCTAGGCAACAACGGCCACTGCGAGTATGTCCCAGTGCGTGCAAATTGTTTTGCTAAACACTAAAATGTAATTACTTTTCCATGTAAACATGGCGAGTTTCAATACACTCAAAAGCATTTTAAATGAATGATGATGAATGGCATTTGTTACAAGACATTTTGTGTCATTTTAATCTTCAATATTTTTGTCAGCTTTTTTATTTTTGTTTGCAGCCTTTGGTATTTCACATGAGATCATCAAATGGGTTTGAAATGACATGACGGTGAGTAAACGATCGTAATATTTTCACTAGTTTCGGATGAACTGCTTTAGTTATTTAAAGGGAGAACGGTGCAGTACCACATCTGTCAGAGAGAGGGCGGCATGAAGCAGAAAACATTGTGAAGCTCCTCTCAACAGAACCTGATGAGTGATCATAGCACAGCGTAGAACTTCTCTGAAAACACACAAACATGTCAAATACAGTGAGCAGCTTGTGTACATTACATACACGCGTCATAACTATAGCTTATATTTGAAGTAAGCCTCTTCTTTAATTCCCAGACAGCACTCTCTTTCTCTGTACCTGAATGCCCGGAGCCCATCAGAGTTGAGGAGAGGACGCAGAGACAGACAGCTCAGAGCCTGAGACAGGAAGAGCAGAGGAACGGCACACCAGTGTCGTGAACCCAACCGCTGGATGAACTGCAGCAAAACTGAGCCTGATCAAAACAATATTCATTAAATCTCTGATCAATATATATGATTGGTTTATGTACACTTGACCTTTAAATTCAAAGATTACTGAATTAAGCTTTAAAAATCCAATTATTCATACAGACTGAATCAAATTATGGACTTCATTATTCGTGTAACCTTATTTTTGCTGTCATTTCTGGGCATATACGAACATGAGAAATATTCACATATTCATGAGATGAAATGAACACATCTCACTTCTGTGTACCTTTATTCTCCTCTGGCAAACTGTTGAAGAAATTAACCATAAAGGTTTGCAGTTTCTTTCCAAGCTCTGGGCAATCTCTGATGTTCTGCTGAGGTGATCTGTGAAAACAAACAGCTTAGTATTGTTACAAACACTGCAAACCGATGAACCGATATGAAGGGAAACGACAGGCATCACGTACCTGTGATATAGAGAGCTCTCTGCAAGAACATCCGTGAGTGGACCGACTATAAACTGAGAACCAGAAAAACATTCTTCATCACAAAAACAAACATGTTTTCCAGTACATGGAGAGCTTTTACTTTTTATAATGACATATATTGCCATAACCACTAACAATAAACTTAAAGCATGAGATGGATTTGATGGATGTAAGGATAAACAGGTGGATACCTGTGAGAATGCCAAAGCAAATCCAGGGTGATGCAGCGCTTTCAGCTCTAACAGGTGATTGACTCCTTCCTTCATTACTGCCTTGTTCTCGCTGTAAAACATGCGCTGATATATGCACAACAACCAGGAAGGTGAAAACAGCCCATCTGATGACAGGGAGAGTTGGGAAAGCGGGATTAAAATGAGATCCAAACCAGTAAGAATAACTTTTTATGGTGTGTGCTGCTACATCAATGTACCTTCAACATCGGTTGAGGTCGTCTCAACAAGCATATCGATCCTGTTGAGTACAGGTCGGATCACATGAATCTAAAACAAATAAATATATTTATATTTATATATATATATATAACTGGTGGTACAGTACATAGTTCAAAAGCAAATGTTTTGAACATAAAACACATAAATAATGGAAATAAAATCACAAACGGTTAACTTGTAACTTAACGGTTAAGAGATACACCGATACATGAACACATGACTGTAACCCTTTTTTCTCCTGTAAATATAAGACACTATTTTAATCCCTCAAAATCATACATGACAATACACTTGACACAGCAGTTTCTATATCTAAGCAGACACACTTTATTTCATGTATTGTATTAAAAAGCTGCGCTCCTTAAAATGTGTAAATGAAAGTCTATAAATGTACTGCTATAAATGTATGATATACCCTCTGTGCAAAAAAATTATAAATACGTGTAAAAGGAAATGTAGGAAATAAGACGGATATGAAAAGACAAGATAAGAGTTTTTGAAACAAGTGGCTTTGATGGGCGGAGTCTCACACTCCACTGTGACTGGCTGGACGGCTAAGTGACAGGCGTCTCTTTCATCTTGTACAGACTCTGGTTGGGTCACCACAACAGTTTTTCAATTTCAAAAATTTTACAGTTTCACAATTCTACGCAAATATTCAGAATAAGGAAAATTGCATGTAAACGGGAGTGAAGAGATTTGGTTCGAAGTCCTTACTCTGTTTATTGAAAATAATCATATTAATGGTATATTAATAAGTAAACATTGATGTACAATTCAGCACAGACTCAGCAGTCAGTCAATGTGGCATCTGTGTATGTCTGTGTGTGAACTCAACAAACAACATGACAAATGAAAGAATTTTGAAAATATCTTTATTTAATTTAGGCACAAGTGTTCACCATTAGATACTTTTAAAGATGTTAAAAGAATGTAGGGCCTGCACTGTTTCCCAAGCCACCCACCTTACAGTACAGACCCTACTTCTAACTCTTAGTGAGACCAGGGGCGAACTGAAGACCACCAGGCCAGATTGCTATTCTAAAATCAAGACTATATCGAAGCAAACTAAACTAGAGCAGGCAGTCAACAGTCCCGCCCAGAGCGCTGCACCAGAGTTAGGAAACAAACAAATCTAATGGCGAACACCGGATCGCATCTAAATAAAAATGTATTCGCTTTGAAAATATTATTTGAGTTGCATACTAATCGAGTCATCATTTAAAATATTAGTGAGTGATTAACATTAGGGCAATTCCAACGTTATGGACGTGACATTTTGCGTTATGGACGTGACATAAAAATGCTCAGAGAATGAATTTGTTACAAATATATTGAACCATCTGTTTATATTTTACTAAACCCTTGTTGATAGAGTCTAAACATAAAAAATGTCAGTCTATGAACAGATTTTCTATTTTAAAAAAGGGAAATAAACATGCGTTATGGATGTGACAAAAAAAGGATGTGTTTTTTGGGAGACGATAAACTTTGTAGGATTTCTGTGAAATAAAATGCACAATCCTGAAGCAATAATACCCAATGAATGGAGAAGGGATGCCTCTTTATAGAACATAAAATAGTTATTTTATTTTAATTTTCATGTGTCCATTTATGAGGAATATGTAGCGTTATGGATGTGACAATCACTTACCTGACTATGAAAAATCATGCACTAAAAATAAAACAAATGCTTTACAAATTTGAAGAGAGATCTCACATGGGTATTTGAACCACCAAATGTTAATATCTGTGCTGTTACCAAAGTAAAAACTGTTGGTAAAAACTTTATTTTTTCATGGTAAGGTTGACATTTTCACGGAATTGCCCATTAGTCTTTTTTAATATCTCACATTGTCTTTTAAACATCACGCTGTCGTTTTAAATCTTATTCGTATCTTATTTCTTTACATATCTAACGTTTGTTGCAACGATAAAAAATGAGAAAGAATAAATATAAACGAATAAATATAAAATATATACATCTTTGGCAGCGATCAGATCAGACACATGTACAAAAAATTGACCCTCATTCTGTATCTAAATACAGATTTATACTATACAGTGAGGGAAATAAGCATTTGATCCCCTGCTGATTTTGTAAGTTTGCCTGCTTACAAAGAAATGAAGGGTCTATAATTTTTATGGTGGGTTTATTTTAACTGATAGAGACAGAATATAAAAAAATCAGGGAAAAAATGTTATATAAAGGTTATAAATTGATTTGCATTTCAGTCAGTGAAATAAGTATTTGATCCCTGAACAAAACATAACTTTGTACTTTGTGGAGAAACCCTTGTTGGCGAGCACAGAGGTCAGACATTTCTGATAGTTGGTCACCAGGTTTGCACATGTGTCAGGATACATTTAGTTCACTCCTCTGTCAATCTTTAAGGTTTCTTGGCTGTCGCTCAACAAATTGGAGTTTTAGCCTCCTTCACAGATGTTAGTCTATAGGACTAGGGTCTAGAGACTGGCTAGGACATTAAATGTGCTTCTCCTTAAGCCACTCTTTGGTTGTCTTGACAATATGTTTTGGGTCTTTGTCATGTTAAAGGCTCATCCATGACCCATCTTCAGTGACCTAGTTAAGGGGAGGAGGTTCTCGTCCAAGATATTACGGTACACTGGCCCGTCCCTCAGCCCCTCAATGTGGTGAAGTCATCCTGTACCCGTAGCAGAGATAAAGCCCTAACGCAGAATGTTTCCAACACTGTGCTTCTCTGTAGGGATGGTTTTTCTTGGGGTCATAGTCAGCATTTCTCTCCCTCCAAAAACAGGAGTCAATTTTGGTCTCACAGCACTTTTGCCAAGGCTTTTTCTGAATCATCTTGATGTTCATCGTCAAACTTCAGACGAGCCAGGCGGGCCTTCTTGGGCAGGAGGACCTTGCGGGTGCTTCAGGATTTCAATCTATTGCGGCATAGCGTGTTACCAATGTGTTACCAATGTTTTGCTTGCTAACTGTGTTCCCAACTGTCTTGAAATCATTAACAAGCTTCTTCCATGTAGTTCTGTGCGGATCTTTAACCTTTCTCATCATCATCTTTACTCCATTGGGGAAATCTTGCAGGGAGCTCCAGACCAAGGGCAATTGATAGTTATTTTGTATTTCTTCTATTTCCAAATAATCGCACCAACAGTTGTCTCCATCTCACCAAGCTTCTGTCTGTTGCCTATTCAAGGTTTGTGCAGGTCTCCAATCTTGTCCCTGACATCCTTTGAAACCTATTTGGTCTTGACCATGGTGGTGGAGAGGTTGAACTGGAAGATACAGATTCTGTTGGCAGGCATCTTTTATATACATAACAAGCTGATGTAGGAGTACTTTCTTAAAGCGACAGGACTAATCTGTGGTCCATATAGGCACATAACCAATCTGTGGAGCCAGAATTCTTGCTAGTTGGTAGGGGATCAAATACTTATTTCACTGACTGAAATGCAAATCAATTTATAACCTTTGTATAACATTTTTTTCCCCTGATTTTTTTTAATATTCTGTCTCTTATCAGTTAAAATAAACCCACCATAAAAATTATAGACCCTTCATTTCTTTGTAAGCAGGCAAACTTACAAAATCAGCAGGGGATCAAATGCTTATTTCCCTCACTGTAAGTATGTGAATAAAAACGCTTTAATAATAAACTAGATGAGGTAAAAGTTTGCGAACAAACTTTATGTTGGCTTGAGAAAGACAGAGGGAGAGGTAGAGGGAGAGAGACCACAACCAGGCAAAATGTATGTGGTTTATTAAGTTTCTTATTAGAACTTATTAGGTTTTGCTGGATGGATGGATGGATGATGGATGGATGGTTTGGATGGGTGGGTCGGTAGATGGGTTGGTGGGTTTATCGGTGGATGGATGGATGATGGATGGATGGATGGATGGATGGATGGATGGATGGATGGATGGATAGGTAGATAGAATGATAAAGGGAGTGAAGAGATTTATATAGCGTGCGTGCGTGCGTGAGAGTGTGTGTGTGTGCGTGCGTGTGTGTATGTCTGTGTGTGAGTTTTTGTGATAGAATGATAAAAGGAGTGAAGAGATTTATAGAGCGTGTGTGTCTGTGTGTTCATGTTTGTATATCCCGGTGGGGACCTAAACCTGAATACACACCAACACATGGGGACTCGTGTCGGTCCCCATGTGCAAAAAAGCTAATAAATTGTACAGAACAATATTTTTTACAAATCTAAAAATGCAAAAAGTGTTCTATGATCTTTAGGTTTAGGGATAGGGTTAGGGATAGAATATACAGTTTGTACAGTATAAAAAACATTACGCCTATGGACTGTCCCCACGGGGATAGTCAACCAAAGCGTGTGTGTGTAGGTGTATGCGTGTGTGTGTCTGTGTGTAAGTGTGTGTGCGTGCGTTTATGAGACAGAATTATAGAGAAACAGAAAGAAAGTGGAGAGATTTATAGAAGGTGAGTGAGTGTTTATGTTTGAGAGTTGACAGTAAACATCGTCAGCTGAACATTCTATCATTGTAAGTCTATGAGATTTTTTGGGCAGCTTAATCGGCTTTTTTAGGAAAGCCGTAAGTCTGATCCATTAAAAAAGATATAGCACATTTCCTCAGATCAGTTTGAAGGTTTGTGGAAAGTTTGGTGGATGTAGCTTGAAAACTCTAGGAGGAGTTAGAGTCAGAAAATTTAGTCTCAGAAGAAGAATAATAAGTTTAAGTGCTACATCAGAATGTTTGCTTGTTTCTCAAGCCAACATAATAATATTTGTGGCACGTGGCTGTATTGAAAGTATTGTATTGTGTAAGTTAAGTCGTTGTCACGGTAACAGCACTAACGTCTACTAAATAAAGTTTGTCCTGAGGTCATGTTTTAAAACTTTACTTGCAAAAAAGGGCACTGCATCCACACAGGCGAACGTTAACCAGCAACCAATTTATAACAAGTTCAAGAATTTAATAATTAATCGTAGCGTTATTATGAGCTACAAAAATCTACTCAATTTTTTGTTAACATTGCTTGTAGGCAAAATCATTTTGACATTACCTTCATGGTGTAAAATTAGGGAGAGAAGTAGCAACGCCACAAAAAATAAATACATTTTGATTAACGGTCGTTTGGGACGTTTCCATATCACATCATTACATTGAGAACAAAATAAAGATGGCGACCTCTAGTGGTTGTGTGAAGGTATTCACGTTGAAACACAGCACAACATTCTAGTCTGAATAAGGTAATAAAAGAGGAACATTGATAAAAACAGATTTAAGTGAGTCTCAGTGGTGTGCGGTGGACTTACAGTAAAAATGAGTAGTAATATCCCTACCAATGTAATTCTTGTTCATGGACATAATTTTATAACAAGTGTGTTTATTCAGGGACATAAGATTATTCTACAATCTTGCTTAGTGCTTTCCTTAGTAAGTGTGCAAATTAAAGTCTATAAAATCAACTACTGTACTGTCATGCTACATGTGTGCAAACTTTCACATTTTCAAAACACATAAATAAATAACACCTATATTACATCTATTCTTATACTTATACTTAAATAACAAATACGGATTTCAGTGCCTACAGAGTGTGACAGGAGAAAAACTAAATAAGAAATGTATATAAGCAGTGCTTCTCAACTGATTTAATTTCCATCAAGACTCAGGTTTTACATTGCACATCAAGCAACTGATTTGCAGTAGCCTACTAAAACTGCTAAACTTACTTTACTAAAACGACTACAAAATAAAACAAAGTGTTTTTAAAATCAGCACACTCACAATTGATCAGTAATATTCTTACCTGATTTTCCTCAAGCGTCTCTAATACTAATGCATAATCCTCCCAGAACTCCCTTAGCAGCTGTTTTTTCTCTGATGTCCATTTAAACAAGATCTCCTCTGCAAAATAAGCACATGTTTACCATTTAAACCGCAATCTTAAACACTAGCTTCTCTTGAAGCTTCATCTTACAAGGTCCTGCATATTTCAGTGACTGATGTCCTACCTGTGCTGAGTGTCTGGCAGGTCCCCACATCTTCTCTCCTGGCATCTGCAAGTGCCACACACCGGGTGAGCAGGTAAAGCGCCCGTTTGCGGGTCACACTGTCTCTGTGTGTCAGTCCGGCCTGGATTGCCCTGAAAAACCATTGCGATCTCGTGGGTTCCGGGCGGTTGCAGGATGAGTCTGATTCCAAAGAGCAGAGGTGATCAGATAGAGCAGTAAGGCACAGCAGAACCTGAGCCGTTACCGATTCTGTCCGATCTCTCTGATGCCATGCCATCAAATCCTCCCATATCTGATGCAGAGTTTCTGATTCTTCTGCTTTACTGCAGGACTTCAGTATGGTGAACCAGATCCGAACAATAATTTTGGACACCTTGGAGTCAGACAGATCCTTAATACAGCCAAGTGTGCAGGACAGAGTCTTAGAGATAATGTATCTGTTGTATGAGATGCTGGATAGCAAAACTGCTGTGGCTTCAATAGCAACATCCATGTCGAACCTGCTTGTTTCATGACTGCCATCATCTCTCATCATTAGTACAGGGAGAAGAATTTGACATACCTGCTCATGTACATCAGTCTGACATACACTGACACACGCAGCAAACAGTCCACAGACTGCGCTGAGCAGGTCCTTACCTCCATCATCTTCACCAGAGATCATTTTCAATAGTGGCATGCATTGATCCCATATCACTGACTGCACCTCACAAATGAAACGTTCCTCTCGAGCTGAATGCGATTTTGTGGAAAGCTCCTGGATCAGAGTAGTTAAAGCTTCAATCTTGTCAATGTCAGGCAACGAAGTACTTTGCCAGCGCAAAGTATTGATTAAATTCCCGGGATCGTGACAGTGGGACAGAAGAGTGTTTATCAAAAAACGAGACATGGTACTTTTCTTATTTGCTCTGTGAGATAAAGACCGTAGGCCGTTTTAAAGCGATTAAAATCTTGCACAATGTTTTGCCTTCAACACACGTGTAAACCGGTACTGCCCACTTCCTGAACTATCACATGGTCGCTATACGCATGCGCTGTGTTGGCTGGCGCCATAACTTTACTCGCCTTTAGGGGGCGCAATACGATTAAGAAATTAATAAGTAAGGCTCAGAAAGCTGTCTTCAAGCAATGTTTGCAAATGTTTGTAATCTTGTAGGCGTAAACGACTGTGACTGGTCAATCTCAAAGTGCGTTGAGATAAGTAGAAGAAACCACGTGACCGTCCAGGGTCCATCGTAAAATGCCCATTTAATTGAATACCATTGATCTATATTAGCTAAATATAGTTGTCCTGAGAGATAACCGTCCCCAAAACGGCACAATGAAGTCAAATAAATGTTTATTCAGAAATCTTATTTTGTCACTTGTTTGGGGTTTATCGGCATAATTGGTTGACGTGTCTTTGCCTTAAAAGGCAATGTTTAGAAATAAGGCTGTTGTCTAAATTTGTAAACTGGGCAATAATTGCATAATAATGAAAGTTTTAAACATACCTAGTGCCCTTAACTATAAAGCTCCGCCTACTTTCAGAATATGTTCATTTATTCTATTCTAACTCTAATTTTTATAAAGTTAAACTTTACAAATATTCTCTCTCAAATTAAACACCACAATTTGACAGATTTCAGCTATATTTATTCATTCCATTCAATGTTTTTTCCTTTCACTGAAAGGAACATGTATACAGGCATGCTTTTAATAAAATATGTGTTTACCATACATAAATGCAGCAATTAAAAATGCAACATTATGCACACACCCTTTGAGGGCCTGATGCGTATTTTGCAGTTTTTGAAATCAAAGGAGCTCCATTTATCCAAAACAAAACTAACACTGACATGATCCACACTGAGTTTTTGTTGTCATTTCATTACAGACACTTAGGCCCGGTTTCACAGACAATGCTTAAGGCTAGTCCCAGCCTAAAATTAATGTTTGACCTGTCTTAACTGAATATAACTTGCCCGGAAATATCTTAAAATATATTAGTGCCATTGTTTTGTCTCAAGATGCACACCAGTAATGTATTCTTCTAAGGCATTTTTATAAAAGCGACATAAATATCTTAATTCAACTAAGGCATAGTCCTGGTTTGAGCTAAGCCGTGTCTGTGAAACCGGGCCTTAGTGTTCAATATTACTCGTCTGGAAGTGAACAATAGAACCCATTTGATATAACATAAAACCAACAGTTAATGGAAAAACTTGTGGCTTGACCTTTTGACCCTTTTCTTTCCTATCACTGGCTTTAGCAGGTTTACGTGTGCTTTGTAACCCAGGAACGCGAGTATCGTTTAAACACAGTGATTGTTTGAAACAGGAAAACAGGTGATGCACACTCAAGAGTCTTTGTACAATTATCATTATCAAAAATCCAAAGCATCACATTATTGATTAAGCACTGAGCTGCAAGTTCATACATTGACATTACTGTGTAATAGTAAGAGTTAAAGTCAACATGAAATAAAAATACTTCCAAGTTGAAATCCAAGTTGACAGTCTTTAAGTGAACATGTGGCAATTGAATGCACGAGTACAGAAAGAACTTTTCAGTGACTTGAAGCACAGCTTGTGAAAAACATTTCGACCATTTGCATTATAAACTCTGTGAGAATTCACCTCAGGCCAAACACTTTCAAACTTGGCAAACTGTCTGTATTTATTATGTAGTTAAAAAAAAGTGTGATTGAGATTCTTAGACCATCCAGTGAGACTCAAATGTCCTGTCATATGTTGAGCTCATAGCCAGACATACAAAAAACAAATGAAGACGGTTTTTTTACGCTTACTGTTGAAGTCAGATAGTGATGGAGTAATAATGCCTGGTCCTTGTAAGATTTTTAAGTAACGCACAAGCAGTGTTGGGTGTAACTAGTTACTAAGTAATTAGTTACTGTAATTTAATTACTTTTCCATTGAAAAAGTAAAGTAAGGGATTACTCTTATTTTTTCTGTAATTTAATTACAGTTACTTCTGATGTAATTAAACTAAATACTTTGTGTAATATGTGTGTGTGCAGAAGAGAAATTTACATCAAAATTCAAAGTCTAACTTTAAAATCTGTGCTTTAATGTATAATTCTCACATTTGTAATTAATAATAATACTTTATGTAGTATTATATTATTTATTTGAATGAATTAAAAGAGCCGTTTCATGTCTATCCTTGAATCACTTAGCTAATCAAGGTTGATGTAGGATATAGAAAGTAATTAGTAATAAGTAATTAAATACTTTTTGAAGAGAGTAACTTGTACAGTAATCTAATTACATTATCGAATGTGTAATTAGTAACTAGTAATTAATTACTTTTTCAGAGTAACTTACCCAACACTGCGCACAAGGTTGCGCAGAATAAAGTAGAAATTTATCATCCATTCTATATGCGTGATATAATCTTTAAACAACCCACAATTGTTCCTGTTGTCTGGCTGCTGAATAGCACTGAAACACACATTAACTGTATGGTTCAGTCTTCATTTTGCTGTCCAAACCATCAACAAGCAACAGTCTCCCCTGTTTCTCAAAGGACAAGCTCCAGTGGCTGGTTATCCCCCAGCTGGTCCAGGGACAGGCAGTTCGTGGAGCGCTGGACATTGAATGAAGGTTTGTCTGGACAGGGACTGGTCGGAGAACAACTTGTGGAGTGTGGCAGGCCAAATGTGTAGCTGTGAGAAGTGTCTGGAACTGAAGATGTTCCCAGCGGTACAAGAGGGGAAAAGAGTCGCATGTCGTCGAGGCTCAGGCTGTAACGGTCAGCTGGGTTACGCGTCTTTTGTGGACCTGTAAACAGAAGAACATTTTTTGAAATAAAATTGTGCAAGCACATGAAAAACAAACAAAATATTTGTGTTATTATATTGATCATTTTTTTATTAAGATGTCAGGATAGGTGTTTAGATGTGAGAGACTAAAAAAATTTGAATCACATTTTGCAATCGGATACCAAAAGTTAGATCTCGTAAGTGTTTACCCGCATACATCAAGAACTGATGTGTGCAGGAAAAATGGTACTGACTGGCCATGTAAATGCATTACTAATAATCAGTTTTTGAATCATCACCTGTAGAGTCAATCTGTGATTGGACAGTGGAACAGTTGACAGACACGCCCTCCATTAGCTCAGCCAATCGCAGGATATCCTCAGGGTCGTCCACAGAAACCTCCCCAGGCTCCTTCACCATTTCCTGTAAATCTAGATTCAGAATGCATCACAATGAACACAAGATTAAGAAAAAGTCTCGATATGCAATTTTTTAAAATAAAGACGATGCAAGCGGGTTGAACAAACAGACTAAATTCACATTCTTCAGCTATTTTCTGCATGATTGTATGCGAGGAATCTCAGCAATGCCCAACAATCAGTACAGCTCGTAGAATTACGTGAGAAGCGGTACAGTATGTTGCGCCATTGCAAAACAGACGCAGTTTTTGAAATACGTGCAAAGCCTGGCTAAGAGGGCAGCTGACTACGTAAACAATAGACAATAAAGTTTAGTGTTATCTTAAGGCTTCAGATGAAGACAGAACTGAGGTCTTGCAATCTTCACCTTCCTCCTGCCATCTCCTTCCATCCTCTTCATCGGCCCGGCCTTTGCTGCTCATGTCAACGCTGGAGGTGTGTGAGGAGCCGTGAATGATAGCAGAGACAAAGGACTTCTCTTTGTCCTCCATAGAGACCATTTCCACGGAGATGCTGTGTTGCCTGGTGTCCGCCTCAATGCCGGAGCTGCTGGTAGATTGTCGAGACAGGTGAGGACTGCCCTCGCTGCAGGGCTGATCCAGGTCCAGTTCATCACTGATGTATGACTCACGATACCTCTTCTTCTCTGGATTCAGGGAAGGTTGAGTCCAAAATTAAAAGAAAGAAAAAAACTTTTTCAAGAGTACATGTTTTTACACTTTTTTAACTTTCAAATTGTTTTGTATTGTGACATACAATGTCATATTTTTATGACATTTAAGCACATTTCTCCTGTAATACAGTAATTAAATAAACAAATTCTATAATGATATACTTTCTTATAAATGAAAATGTTTACCGTGTGTAAACATCCCATCAACAACTTTAACAATTGAAATATACAAAATAACGAAACAACTTGAAATGTGACATTTTTGTGACTTGATCACCCATAACATCTGAAGTCATTAACTATATGGGCTCTTCATCACGGCACAAAACATGAAGAATATAACTCACCCTCTGTCTCCTCCAGCTGCCGCAGGTGTTTGAGAGCAGGTTGCAGGCTGAGATACAACCGGTGGCAAGAACTCAAGTGTAGCAAAAGGTGGCGAGAGCGAAAGGCAGAACCCGTGTAGTACACCAGCTTCCTCGCAGAGGGCAAACCATCTGGTTGGATCTCAAACCTCTTCCCCTGTGCAGAGAGGATAGAATCATCTAAAGAAACTGTTTGGATCAACCACTTTCATTTCCACATTATGTAAATAAAATGCAGTGAAGGAAAAACTTTGGGACTGGTGTGATGTACTGTAGAGCAGTGGTTCTCAAACTTTTTCGTTGTAAGGCCCCCTTTGTGTTAAGTGCATCGCTTTGCGGCCCCCCATATAAAGACGTATAATCTTAAACTTAGAATTTTAATTAAACCAAAAACATTCAGTTATACAATGCTGGAACCTCAATTCTTTTGGTTGGTGGTGTCATTTTTCTGATGTTTGATTGCATAAAATCTATGATACATTTCTATATTTCATAAAATGCCACAACATCTGTGGCCCCCTGGATCCATCTTGGGGCCCCCAGTTTGAGAACCACTGCTGTAGAGACATGGCAAGTAGCAACATGAAATATACCAGAAATGTGAGTCGTCCCACATGAAACCAGGGGAAGTCATAGAGCAGGTCACGCACATTGTTCAGCTCCTGCAAAATAAAAACAAAAACAACTCATTAGTGTTTCATCCGCATTATTAGAACAATGCAGACTTTATAAATATATAGCTCCGATATTTTAATGGACATTTTAAAATATAACATATTTTAATGGACAACTGTTGCACCTCCCACTCTTAAATTTATATGTTTTTTTTATATGAGCATTTGTAATATAAGATTATTTGGCAGTGGAAGAAAGGAGTAAAAAACAAATCCTGTTTTTTAATCAAAGTACAAAGTGGAGTCCATTTAAGTTTGGGGCCAGGGCCCCAACAAACTGAGTCTTTGATCTCTTTAGACACAGGGCCCTTAGTATAATCCAGCCCCATACGCTTTAACAGACAGATCAGTGGACTCAGGGGAATGGCATGCACTCCAAATCCCTTTTTATGGACTGAACCATCTAATATATGCATGCCAGTCAGGCCTATCTGGAGAGCCCTATCATGGTGATTGGCACCGCATCAAAGAGAAAACACAGGACTGCACTGAATCACAGGAACGTGAACAAAAATGTAAAGAGACACATAGACACACATGCCGATGTGAAGTCATTCCAAATCCAATGAGTTGGCAACAACATTCCATTTGTACTTTAACAAAACCGAGAACTTCAAAGCAAATACCAAAGTTAAGCACACTGAATAATGGGGATATCTATGTCAATATAATAAAATGCATGAGACATACAGTGTTGCCTGTGTAAACTTATTTTGATAATTATTGGAAAAACTTAACTCAAGGAAAAATGTAAATGTTGCCGCAAAAATAAACTCAAGTTTAAAGCAGTAAAATTATAATAATAAACAAAAACTAAACTAAAACTAAAGTAAAAATGTATTAATCTTATATAGCAAGATTAAAAATAAACCAATAAATTATAAAATGATAAAAGTTTATACCAATTTTGCTAAAAAAAAAGAATTAAAAAAAAAATCTAAAAATAAAAGCTAATTTAAAATATTAATAAAACTAAATAAAACTAAAATCAAAACTATAATATAACTGGCGCAAACTTGGGCAGAAATTACCATACACATACAGCCGCGGAAAAAATTAAGAGACCAATTCAATGACCCTATTTCAGTTTTTCTAAATTTACTATTTATAGGTATGTGTTTAGGTAAAATTATTATTTTTCATTTATTAAAAAAAATGTATCCCAAATTTCAAATAAAATAATGTTTCTTTTTGCATTTATTCGCAAATAAAAAATGAAAACTGGAGAAATAGGTAAAAAACAGAAATGATGCTCTGTATTTTTATCAGACCTCAAATACTGCAAAGCAAGTAAGTTCATATTCACTTTTAAGCAATACAACAGTAATATTTGTACATGTAGTAAAAGTTCACAAATTATTATTTATGTGATAACGGTGATTTTGATCACAGTTTTCGTGTGTCTTGTCACGCTGTCAGTCTGTTGGATGACTTTATGTCACGAGGTTTGACTTTGTTGAAATTCAACAGAAACTCGACTGGAATTTCCACAATACAGCTAGAAATGCTGATTAAATGAAAATTTGGAATGGTCTCTTAATTTTTTCCGCGGTTGTATTACTTCTTAATTTCAAGTGCTATTCAACAAAACAAGCCACACCTCAAATTTTCACTAAAAAAGATGTGAACCATGTTTTATAAAACACTTTATGCATTCATAAACACACACCTGATACACCTGCATTCCTCGAAGGGTGAGTCCAAGAAGAGCTGAACCCGTTTCTTCTCTCTTGTCCTGCAGAAGAGACACAACATAAACACATTGTCAGCTATGGAATGTCTTCATCAAAGTGAAAGATGTGTGTGTTTCTGTGCCATTTGCACCACCAAACATGACAACAAAAAGTGGTATTTGTTCATTAAGACAATATATTCTATATTCATCCATCATGTAGTACACATTGTAATTTTGCTTTAAAATCATGTTTTTGGTGCCCCTAAACTACACATTTTAACTTTCACTGTGATGAAGACGTTCCTCAAATCCTCCCAACATTCCACAGCTGAGTAGGGCTTGACCTACAGCAAAACCTTCTGATAATAGTATGTGACCTCTGACCTTCTGTAGGCGATAAAAGGTGACTGGGACATCCTCCAGGCGGCAGGATTCTCTGATAAACAGCAAGATAGCATCACGAGAAGACATCCCCCACAGTTCTTTATGAACCTTGGGCCCGTGACGCAGCAGGTAGTCAACGCCGCGCTTGGCAATTATCTGTGAGGGGGCAGACAGGGTTCAGGCATGACTATGAAGTGTGTGGGCACTCACCATGAATGATTAAACTTTTAATCAAACGTTTATCAAAAAACTAATTCATATCCATGCTGGTCTAGACTGGTTACTGATGCCATGTACAAATACAGACCAACAATTTTGGTCTTTCCAGCAAGCACAAACTGAACCATAAATGTACTATGACACACAAGAAATTCCTGTTTAGATGCAAATATATGAAACAACTGAAATTTGAAGTCTTACCCAAGGAGGGAAGTATTCTTTGGGTTGGAAATACATAGAGCGTCCGTGATTGTGGCCCTCCGAGACATGGTCAGAGAGATTGGCCTGTAGGGCGTATCCCGCCAGCTGAAAATACACTTCCTCCTGCTGTCTGCATTCTGAGCGCAGGACACGTTCCCGCAGGTCGTAGTAGTAGAGTTTCCTCGCTTTACGTTCGCTGCCCCACAACACACAGACAGAGAGAGAGAGTGACATAACAACAACAAACAAGATTTTGGTTTCATCTTGTGAAGAAAATGGGAGTAAAACCCAACACTTAAAACCTAGTCTTCAACTGAATAAGCAACCCATTATAAAGGCAAGAAAATCATTTATAGGGGAATTTAGTGCACGACTAAAAGTCTGAGTCTGTTTTTCGATTTCCCAGATGAACGCTAATCTGGATATTCACCAGGAGCAGTTTCAATTTTACAACACCCAAATGAGAAGGGGAAAGCCTCATAAAAAAGGCTGTCTGAGACAGACCGGATCAAACCCAAGATCCCTTTAAATGGCCTCATGCACCCAATGGATTAAACTATTAAAGGAAAGAGGCAGAGGAGAGGGTTCCTCACTCCATCCAGTTTCTTACCAGATGAGTCTGCCATTCTCCACATAGTACTGAACCTTCAGACAGAGCAGGGGTGGTATTGGCCTCTTCAGTGACCCCTGCAGAGAAAAAAACAGGCTTGATCAGGTTGCTGTGGCAACCCCCTCATTATGAAGCCACTCCCACTTCCTGACCAGCCCACTTGTGTTTATAACTGTCGTACGGTAACTTTTTCCACCTGATAAGGGAGTGACTCAAATTGGACTAAATTCAAGCAATACTAAATTCCTGCGAAAAAGAAGTGTCAATTCTAGATAAGACAGAATTCCAGGGTTAAGATCTGCGGTTGAAGAGTGGACGGTGTCTCACCTTCCCTGAGTCCTGTTTCCACTCCTTGGGGAAGTACGTGGCGAGTTTCTCTTCCAAGTCCAGAAAGATGTGCTCATTGTCTAAACAAGCCCAAAAGGAAACAGAATAAACGCTCTCGGCCAACAAACAATGGCATCATGAATTCATGCATGAAATCTGCCCAACAATGACCTCAATTAGTGAGACGGCAGGAATGAAAAGACTCGTTCAGCCATCGGCGAATGCAGCGACCGGCGTGCTTGAGCCGTAACACCAGACAAAACATGCGATTGCAAAAGAATTCCACCGCTTTAAGTAAATCACTTGTGCAAGATTGGAATTAAAACGGCCCCAACCATATGCCAATAGAATAACAAGGAGGAGATTTAGCTAAGACCAATAAATCAGCGTGTTGTGTCCCAGAGTTTGTAGAAACAGCTTTTCCAGCGCATTCATTTTTTATTCCGTTATCACCGCTGCGTCCCCATCGCTGACTCCCTCACTTTTCTGACTCACTTGAGTTAATCACGAGAAGGCTATGACCCAGCTAAACACTCAGCCAATATCTAGTTCGCCCCCTCTGTCCTAAAGTGGTGAATCATGGTGAATTCCAGGCTTAACAAAGTTAATATAGCTCGAGGGGTCACAGCCCCTAAATGCACAGAAACAAAAAAGCCTTTGTGCAAGTGGAAAGTGACACAAAATTGTAAAAGGTATTGACGAAAGGAAACTGGAATGTGGCTGAGGTTGAAAAGGAGACAGAATTAGTTTTTCATCTGAAAGGAGCGTAGCTGATCAGGATTGCGAAATAACTGGCGAATATTAGATGCGTTATCCATTTTAAACCGATTTGATTTCTATTTCCATGGGAAGAAAACAAAGTCTGCTTCTGGGCCACTGCCCTCGGCGGCCGATAACTCATTCAGGTCATTCATGTACGTTATATAAACAGGGCTATAGAATGGGCAACGGACCAGAAAGCCTGTAGGTATTTGCATGTGAAAGAAAACCAAAACGTCCCAATGTGTCATTGTGTTGTGATTACAGTTGCTATTTAAATACACAGGCTTTTAAGATTAACATATCAGAGTGATGAAATCCTTACTTTTGACTAAAGTCAATCCAAAGTAGTGCAGCTCTCTGACCCCGAGGATTTCACATAAACGATGAAACACATCTTGACCTGTTGCTTTCAGCTTAGAAAACAGAATACATATGAATAATATGACAATAAATCCAGTACACAAACATTATGTCAAATTCTCTAAATTCATATCTGATGAGCTTGCTAAACTGGCCATCTATAGCAAACAGCTCACAGTTAAATAATACATTTAATGGGTGTCTTTTATTATATTGCCGTTACCAAGTTTCTATATAACCAATAAGCCATTGGAGCCTTGCATAACAGTGAATTTAATTTACCACGGTAAAAAAAACACCCATGTTTATGTTAGAAAATTTATTTGGGAATTAAGTAATTATTCATTTATGAATCATTTATATGATTATTAATGTTGGAAAATATTTACCCCCACTTTAATGTCTAATGTCTCTTTGGTGGGAAGGAGGACACACACTGTCCTCTCGTGTTTGGCAGGTATAGACATGTCCGATGAAAGTTCATTCACAGACACACACACACTCAAACTTGTTTCTTCTTGACTTGACTCAAGAATTTCTGTTCATGGGTATTGGCCCCTTCATTTTTCAACGCCTGCAAAAGAACACAAACAAACTAGACTTTAGACGGAGCTCTGATTGGCTGTGATTCATTTCCATGTCGTTGCTGGGGTGTTAAAATTATATGTTTCACCTTTTAGAAAAGTAATATCACACTTAACCTGTACAATGTAAGGTATCAAATTTATGTGCAGAGCACAGATACAAGCCAAGGCGAGTTATACCGCCACAGTTCAATACTTAAAAAGGGCTCGAAAAATACATGAAATATATTAACAATCATAATAGTAACATACATTATAATCGTACTTATACACTGAGGAATCACAAAGAAATGTCAAAGTTCATTACATTACATAATCTGTCCTGGCTCGGAAATTTGTGCAAACACGCAATTAGGCAATTATATAATGACTAAATTTCTAAACAATAAGCATTGCATAAAGGTTCTTGGGCAGTGTTTGTGATTCTGTAGTAAGTTTCACATTGAAGATTAGCTCACCTGTGACGCATAACACAGCTGCATTCCTCACATTATCTGGCACATTTCACCTGCTCTGAATTTCTACTGAACTGAAAAACTGTTGACTTGATGACACAAAACTCACTTAGCGAAAATAATTCTTACCTTTTCACTCATTTGACAATGAAAAAATATACGGTTTGTTATTGCACTACACAAATCTAACCAAGTAGCACAAAGAAACATTTCAAAGATGAACTTTTTTTCAACTACTTGAACACCTGTACGCATTTGGCAGACGCTTTTATCCAAAGCGACTTGTGCATTCAGGGCAGGCTATACATTTTATTAGTATTTGTGTTCCTTGCAAATCATTTTAAGCGTTCAACTGCTTTACATCATACATCCCAATCTCAAACAGAAATGTCATGATATTCACTAGCTGTTAAACGCAATTACGCTGTTTTTTCTCTCACGCTGGATTTATAGTGGTTTAGCCTATTTCTTGGGCGTGCAAGCAGGCAGATCCCTTCAGGCAACTCAGAGAATGACAGTCCACACCTGTGTGCGATTTCATGTGATAAAGACTCTTAAAGTACAGTTAACCGCTACAGCCTCAGGGGAATGAGGTTCTTCCCGATTCGTAGATTCCTTACATTTTACACAAGAACAGACACAGACTAACAACTGAGTTATGATGTTAACAATCTATTGCATCTCTTTTGATTAGCCCGAACGAGACGCCAAGGATAGTAAAAAATCTTTTGGAGACGTATGTGAGGTTACTGAAGCAGCCTCCAGTCAGAACCCCTTGTTGGTACAATTTTCTGCGGGGTTGGATTTATGGGGTTTTATCTTTAAATCAATTAATCAGATTTAATCTGACCTGTCTCGAGATCCCTTCTCTTGGCCCAATCTAGATCTGTGGGAGTTAAAGGCCCGGTTTCACAGACACATCTTATCTTAAACCAGGACTATGCCTTAGTTGAATTAAGATATTTATGTCGCCTTTATAAGAATGCCTTATAAGAATACATTACTGGTGTGCATCTTGAGATAAAACAATGGCAACGGCATATTTAAAGATATGTCAGGGCAATTTATTTTCAGTTAAGACTGCTCAAACTTTCATTCTTAGTCTGGGACTAGTCCTAAACCTTGTCTGTGAAACCGGGCAATAATGTTTCAGAGATGACTGAAGGACCTTTAAGTAGTTCACCCGAAAATGAAAACTGCCAATATTTACTCGACATTGCAAACCTGCATCTTGATATTTTTAATGTAGTTTATTTTTCTTATTGCAACTCTGTTCTCATGTAAAGTTCATAGTGACCAGAAGCTATTAAGCTTTAAATCAATTTGTGCATTACTGAAGTCATGCAAAAACTTACATACAGGACATCTGACTTAATAGCTATGGTTGAAGAGACATTAATGAACGAATGACTTAAATTTGTCTGTTCCTCAAAGTTCTCGACCTTCATTGGTGTATGGGACCTATGGGAAGATTTCTTAATTTTCTTGTATTCTTGAAAAATGAATAACAGAACACAAGCTTTGGATCAACATGCGGGGTAGGCGTACAATCACAGATGTATTATTTTTTGTGTATTATTCACAGACATTTTTCGTTTGGTCAGATAAAATTATTTATCTGGTATTGAATGCCGTTTAAATCCACACATCCAAATCCCACTAAAATGCGTCACATCACAATCTTTCAGGCGTGCGCACCTGTCTGAGAACAATTGTAAATCAATCTTTAAGAATTCTTTAGACCGGAAAAGCCACCTGACATGTAGATATAGGCAAAGATAAAGGCAGATCACTCAAACCTAGTCTTAAACCCAGCCACGCTGTTCTAAACAGACATCGGCTGTGTACATAGGGAGTGTTTTCCCTCCCTTAGCACATTCCAAACACTTCTGAACACATTAAAAACACAGCAATAGTGTGTCTACTACAAAATACAGTTCCAGTGAAAAACCTGATGGGTGTCGATAAACGTCTAGGCAACAGGATACAAGATGAGTCTGTTTAAGACATTGCACCGTTGGAAAAATAAATGCAAACCAATGAAGATGTTGCAATCAAACGCATGAAACAAAGCAATGGCGTACTACAGACAGACACTTTAAAGGGGTCATATGGCGCGAATACGTGTTTTTCTGTGTCTTTGGTGTGTTATAAGTTGCCCATGCATGTATTAGACACGTAAAATTGCAAAAATTAAAGTGCTGGAACAAAAGATGCATTCTATCTAAAAGCGAATGCTCACCCAGACCTGCCTGAAACGCCTCGTGTAACCACACCCCCACAAATCTACGTCAGTTCGTGGTATGATTTGACTAAGACCGCCCAAATGTATACACAAGTAAGGTGGGCGTACCTGTCAGTACAATTGCTTTCGAACCTGATGTTCCAAATATGGTAAGAAACGTTAAATTTCCGTCACACGCTTGCAGTATTCGACCAATCACTACGCACTGGTTAACTGGCCAATCATAGCACACCTCGCTTTTCAGAGCCATGAGCTTTGTAAAAAATCTGCGCATTTCAGATAGGCGGAGCAAAGAGGAGATACAAACATGCACGGTATGTGGAAAATACAGCGTGTTTGAACCTTAAATTGTGTATCAACATTGCATTACATCTAAAACAAACCATACTATTTGTTTCAGCCGTGTCATATCACCCCTTTAAACGAGGTTACTACAGAAGAGCAGCTGCTGTTGCTGCAATCGCAAAAAGCTTTACTTGGATCTGGGGGGGTCAAAAGCAGTTTTTCCACCCAGCTGTGGCTGTAATAAAGATCACTCATCATGTTGTCATCCAGCATCATTCACTTCTGCACACGGAATGCGCTGTCGTGTTCAGGCACGTTCACGGGTGAGTCGTCTCTGTTATATCCCCAATTACATTTCAACCGTTTCCCTGTCTGTAGCGTTCACACAGCAAGAATACACCTCTTAATACTTGAATAGCGTTTAAAGTAACAAATGTTGTGTTAGATTAGCTTTCATATTAAGTCCTACGTTGGAATGCATGTATATATTACTTGCTTTTCATATTTTATTGACAAATGAGGACTAGACTAAGCATTCCTATGTCTTGACTATATCCTTGCACACTTCAATCTCACCGCCTGAGTGAGTTAATAACATTCAGAATAAACATTGAAATATTGAAAACACACAAAGATAAAACTAAGGGGCTTACAACAAAAGAACATTAAATTATAGGGGTGTAGAATAATTAATGCAGTTACACAACAAATATATAGCAAACAATTCCGTCCACCTGGTCAATAAAATTACAATTATCCAGGCCACATCAATGTAGCACAAATCTAATTAACTGCATTGGATTTTTTTTTAAATAAAACACAATTAGAAAAATAACACTTACCGATTATTTTAAATCCAGAGAGTAAGTTTATCCTGCTTTGGTCGAAACTCACGAGACACACAAACGTCGCGCGCGTACTACGCATGCTGGAATCAGAGCTCAGAGGAGATGCAGATCGGATTGAACCAAAATGCAACTGCGAGGGGGGCACTTTTCTGCGAATCACTAACAACTAACACAGCAGCAGGATGTTGGTTTAACGTTTTTACATACACAATAAACATTTCAGAATAAAGTTGTAATATTAAGGAAAACTGTAAACTCAGTGGTCCACTCTGTGGACATACACGATGTAAACAGCATCCCCCCTCCTGTCATTCAAGAGTATGTATGAACCCTCCTTTAAATTACACGCAACAACAACAGGTATGAGGAAGATCGTTAGACGTTTTGATGAACGAGTGTGTATATAACGGTACAAATTATTCCGTTTTGTTTTTAAGGAGTTAGAAAATAGATGCGTTGATTTAGTTTAATCGGCACGCTACATTAAATTCACAATGGTATTGTAACCATAGCATCCAATACACAGTTAATTAATAGTAAAACTAATAGCAAACAAACTAAAATACATTTACAATACTGAAATCTCCTCACACTTTTACTGGAGTAAGAAACTACAGTATTTAGTAAACATTAGTATGTTAGTAAAAATTTCAACTGTACGGTTAGTTTGTAACAATGGCGCAATAAATTCATTAATTTACAGGGTTTCCTCTTCTTGTAACCGTGTTGGGGGAAATAAAGCAAATTTCAAAACCTGCTTGGGCCAGATTAAATCCATACCAAGCAGATTACTCATCAAGATTAGTATTAATCTGTCTGAGATTACACGAATTCAGACTACCCCTAACCAATGAAAACCCCAAACATTTTACCATTACAGCAGTACAAACTAATCTAACAATTAACAAATGAAAAACACAGACTTTCAGGTCTCAGCATCAGCAATGACTCTTCAAAAGATAGTTTAAACTAATAAAAATCAAGACATTTATTGTTGTGATTTATATTCTAGCAATAACTATACCAGAACACAACTATACTGCGTTCATTGAAGCTTCGCTGTTTGTGTGCGGGATGATTAAGGGCCTTTTAGGGGTCATGACAGGTCATGGGGGATTATTCACTAATTCTTTTGTGCAAAAAGGTGTCCGCTGTCTAATGGCAACTTCAGCCTCCAGGAAAAGGTTGTGTGTTGTCCTCAACTGCTGACCCCTGCTGTGATCACATTTACATTCATACAACCTTCGATCTCAGACTTTTTTTTGCCTCTGACCAGGTCATCTCTCACCATCCACCCCACAACACATGACATCATCACACTGAACCGTCAGGCAGTCAGGGGGACTCCAGAGGACCAGGGGGTGGTGTGGTTCCACAGGCTGCTTTCATTCAGGTCTTTAGGTTTCCATGGTGACCCCACATTCCAAAGATCAGCTGGTTTCAAGAGGCCACATGCAATAAAACACAATGAGCTAAATAAAGCAAACAAAACATTACTATTACACAGGATAATTTCATGCAAACAAATGCTTTTTAGCCTATCACGAATAAGAAAGTATTTGTAATCATATTTCTGATTCATTAATTATAAGCATTACTAATTACAAAATAGAAACAGAAATTACATTTACATTTAGCAGATGCTTATATCCAAAGCGATTTACAAGTTGGGTAAACAATGGAAGCAATTGGGTCAACATTAGGAAAACAAAAAGCATAAGTGCCATACAACATGTCTCACAAGGCCTACTACAGTGTACAGAGCTAAGTTATATATATATATATATATATATAGCTAGTAGAAAAGATATAGAAGTCAGAAATGATCAGTCAGGTGTTGACGGAAGAGATGTGTTTTCAGCCGGTTCTTAAAGATGGCCACAGAATCTGCCGATCTTGTAGCAGCAGGCAGATCATTCCACAAATGTGGAACCGATCCAGAAAAGGTTCGTGAGAGCGATTTTTTACATGTTTGGGATGGCACCACAAGGCGTCGTTCGTTTGCAGAGCGTAAGGATCTGGCAGGTACATAAGGTTTCATTAGTGAATGAAGATAAGGGGGTGCCAAACCAGTGGTGGTCTTGTAGGCCAGGAGCGGAGTCTTGAATTTGGTGCGAGCGATTATAGGGAGCCAATGTAACTTAATGAAGAGAGGAATGACGTGTGCTCTCTTCGGTTCATTGAAGACCACTCTTGACGCTGCATTCTGGATCATCTGTAGAGGTTTGGTTGTGCAAGCAGGAAGTCCAACAGAAATTCAACAGAAGGTAAACATACCATGATGAACAGCATCATAGGCTTCCACTGTTTTCCCAATCTGGCAAACACAGCCATCTAGAGGACAACATGCTACATTGACACTACACAGCTCTTCCCAAAAAATTCAAATTGCAGATAAAAAATGTTAGAATCATGAAGCCACGAAAAAAAGGCATATGGGTTTGGACATATTCATTTCGGAGCGGAAAAACTCCTTTAAAATAATGCAAAATGAAACAATCAAATTTCTGTTATAAGAGAAGACATTTATTGCGAATCCATTTCATGAAATGTATACAAAACCATTTTAACAAAAACAAAATAAATTTAATGTTTTATTTAAAGTGTTTTTTTGCACACAAGCATCAATTAATTCCTCCACAGGAAACCAAACATAAATACTTTCCCAGAACCATGTGGTCCGTTTGCAGTTTTTTTGTGCCGATTAAACTCAACTAACCGTCTAATCCACACCCAACCCCAGTTAACTAGTTACCAGTATTCCCCATACTTAAATTAAAACACTAACATGCCAAGCGTGTGTTTTCCACCCAACACCAGGCTGGGTTTAAATTGTGCATGACAATGCAATGGGCACCAGAGACATCGTATAAAACCAACACAGTCCAAGGCTGCTTTGTTTTAGCTACAATCACATGTTCGGGAAACCTTTGACGTGGTATTAAAAAAAATTGTTTTGTAAAAAATGTAGTCAAATGGCAATTTGATAGAAAAATGTATGCAGGTCAGATGCAAGCCAACTCGGACACCAATGTTCAATTGAACGTGCTTTCACCTTGAAGACCCGAATCTCCACCCCAAATAAATATTTCATTCTTCTTTTAGCAGCTACATTTCCAGTTTAGTATAAGATAGTTTACTAGAATGAATCGCTAAACAAAAATGGTAAAAAGTAATGTTTGACATAAGTAACACTGAAAATAATACCATAAGGAGGATAGAGTTTCTTAAAGATGAATAGGAAATTAAAATTATTCTTTAAAAAATGGCCGTTGAAAAATGAAAATTATAAATTCCACATTCACAACAGGCTAAGTAGAAACAAAAATAACACTGATATATTTTTGCTTTACCTCCACAAGCATACATATAACCGTGAAAAAACAAATCATAAAAATGGTCGAAAAAAGTCAATTTGGAGTGAGGTATTCGCTCTGGATTCTTCCGACCTAGGAGGCTACTGGAAAAACTTGAGTCCTGCCACCAGGAAGAACTTCTCCAGGAAAATCTCAGAGTCCAGGACGGCAATGTGAGCTGCCCGGCCTATCAGAGAGTTGGCAGTGTTGGGTAACGCATGGATGACGTCATAACGCACCAGGTTACAGTCTTTGTTCTGAAGTACAGGAAGTAGAAGGTTCTCTATCATCTCAGCATACACTGGACCTGACCAGACAAGAGAATAAAGATAGAGACCAGAAATGTGTGGTTAGAAGCTTACAAAAATGTTGTGACCATGTGACCAGCAAGTTTAAAAGACCGCTTCCACAGAAAGTTTTTGGCAAAAATAAAAATGTTTAAAACAAAAACAATGTCAAAACTTTAATTTCTGATCAACAATTCATTTATTAAAAAAACAGACACATCCTCACCAGTCTGTTTGTCCTTTAAGGCTGTTTTGCACATTTCGATTCGAGCAGAGTGATATGGAACATATCGGTCCTGCAGAGATCCCACCAGCACCACATTCTTAAAGAACTGAAGACCTGAAACAAAATTTTAAGGTAAGAATATGGAGTACCCCAAACCCAAAAAACCTAGCAGCAGCAGAGTGACACTAACCTGCTTTCTTGCTCAGCTTATAGAGGAAAGTCTGGCGTGGATCCGAGTGGTCCCGACAGGTCAGCTGCAAGAGCGAGCCAGATTTCTTCCACTTCTGCATAAACCACAACCCTGACAGAGAAAAATGAGTTAGCGGGATCCTTACAGTTCATTAATGACTGTCTTCAGAAAACTGCTGAAGTGGTGAGATGGTGTGTACCTGTATTGACGAGGGCTGAGCTGTTGTACAGTGTGCCAAGATGAGGTCCAGACAGAGAAAGAAACGTGTGTAGTCTGCTGAGATAACACTTGAACCTGGGCCTCGTCAGCACCGAGCGGACGATCAGATTTCCCAGAGAGTGACCCACAAAACTTAGAGAGACAATATTGATTCTGTTATCTTTAGGGAATAACACAAGCTTTTCAAGATTTGACTTTAAAAATATAAGCTGGTGTTAGCTACCAATGAGGTCATAATAAAATGCGGTTTCATAGGACTTACACACCTGGCACAAAGTTAACTTCCAGTCTGAGTTTGTTGATCTGTTTGGCTAATAATACAACTATTTATACTTTATTTACTTGATATTAATAATAATTTACATTATTTTTTTAAAATAATAATTGTATTAAATAAACAATTTGTTGAATAGGTCATGTCACATGTGTCATTTAAGTTTAGCCAAGTAATGATTCTTCTACTGATAACCCAAAATAATACTGGCAAGACATTTTATTTTACATTTATTTTAACTTGCTAGCTAATGTAATTTACTTGTTATTTCTTTTGCTTTTTATCAGAAATAATTTACAGGGACACTAATCTTTGCAGATGTATACCAGAAGTTAAGTTTGGGCCATGTATGCACAGTAGCGTTAGTTTATGTTGTTACTTTGAAACAGTCTATAGACGCCTACGGAAGATGTAAACAAAGCTGGTTCATCACTGGTCCAGAAGAACTTTCAGTTTTTAACACTACACAAACATTTGAATAAAATACAACCAACAGAACATTTATAACCAAATCAAAATGTTGAACGAATATTTTGTATGTAAGATTAAAAAATAATTAAATAAAAGAGATTAAACCAAAAGTGGTAGTGTTTACATCTTGCAAAGTGGTCTATAGACCCTGCCCCAAACGGAGTGATCTGTATTGGAGTGTGTGAGGTCTTACCTTATCTTTGAAACTGTGAGATTGTAGATTTGTATGTACTGCACTATTTCATCCAAAAGCCTGTCGGTCATCGACTCAAAATCAGCAAACGTGTCATTCTTTAATAACAACAAATGCAAACAAGGTTAATCAATGTCAAAATGATTCAAATCGTTGCTCTCAGGCGGAAACCTCGTATTCCCAAAATGGCTACTTTTCAGGAAAAACACTGTGTTGTTACTGCAGAAAAGCTCTTTTAAATACGTTTTATTGGTTAAATATTTGCAAAACCCACAAACAAACATGAAGGCTGACCTTCATGCTCTATTAATGCTTTATATAATGCATCGAAAAAAATAAAAATCAAGAAAACTGCAGATACAAGGTTTTTGCCAGACAGCAACGAAATGTTTAAATTTGTAAAAGCATCCATGAAGCCTTTGTATATAAACCACCCAGTGTCTGATCATGGGACATGTGTGCAGCTTACCTGGTTGCGCTCTGACATTAGGAAGTCTATGCGAGCACCAGGTAAACCGAGCTCCAGGTAAGTCTTCACCAGCCGCAGATCGGCACTGTTGCCTAAAGGAATAAGAGCTTTCATTAAAACTGTATTTCACATTTTTGCTATAAACTTTTTTACATACACAACCAAATATGTGCGAGTATTATTGCTCACCGTCCAGGCCATGTACACACACTATGAGGTGTATGCCCTCATCACAGCTCTCATCCTCATCCAGACTGAAATACGGCACAGTAGAAGCCAGTTCTGCCACCTCACTGTACAGGAAACCTGGCAACTTTAGTTGTTTTAACTCCTCTTTCGCTTGCACAAACCTAAGTTCACACACACAATGAAACAGTTATAGCGCAAGAATATCGTAAAAAAAAAACATAATACTGCAAAAATGGAATTTGCAAAAAGATAAAAGCAACCTTACGCTTTCATCTGAGCAGTGGGGGCGCTCTTGTACCAGCACATGTCATTCCTGATTGGTGCTGGTCCAGTAGGCCGTGCCAGCAGGGCAGCTGAGGGGGCGTATGTTTCCTGGAGCTGTTCCAATCCCAAGTGCTCATAAAAGAGGTTCCTTCCCTCTGCACCCCCATCCACACATCCGTCTTCCTCACCTGGCACCCCGTTAACATAAACCGGTCCGTCCGTCTCCTCATAGTAACCGTTCTCAATCATCTCATGTTCCTGTTCCTCATCCTCCTCTTCTTCATCATTAGCATCGGGGCGAGCCTGAATCCCCAGCGTAACGGCGGCAGTCTCCAGCGGGCTGATCTCAGATACGTCCGTGCTGGAGCGCGAGCCAAAGTAGTTCTCCACAAATCCTTTCTTGACCAGATCTGTGCTGCTGGTGGCTGACGTACTAGACTGGGCGGCAGTTTGAGGCTCGCTGCCAGCCTCATTCGCCACACCTCCTTCACCCGGCTCAGCAGATCCCAAATGCCGGGTGGGAGCAGAGGATTCACAGCGGGAGTCTTTGTCATGAGATCCCAACCCATCTCCGGAGGCTCTTTGGTGAGCTGAGGTCCTAGTGCTGGAAAGTGGGACGCTGTGACATTCTCCAGAAAAGATGAGGCTTTGTTCCTGCACCAGGATGCTGGACTTCCTGCTAATGGTCTCTGTCTCCACCTCATCATCTGAGGGAAGTGAATTGATGGAGGTGAGGGAAGACTGGACACCGCTCACTCCACTGGTGCTCTCTGGATTGAGTCCCTCCAACGTGCTGGTCCCTCTGGAGGCGGGGCTAAGCGGAGGGAGTCTCTGTGGAATCTGCTCTTTTGGCTGCTCGAGTCCAGTAGGGGTAAAAGGAGATGGGGAAAGTGGGGCCAGCTGTGTTGCGGAGCTCGGCTCGCTCTCGATGCCAGAGTCTGAGAGACGGGACGAGGCTTGAGGAACACAGTCGTTCCTCAATGCGGCCGCACAACCTCCAGTGTGTACGACCATCGTGGAACCATCCCCAAATCGACTCTTGAACGCTTGAGAGAAATCAGTCTGTGTGATCTCTGGAACATCTCTCTTGGGGGTCGGATTTTTGTGGTGTGGTAGAAGAACGGTGACCTTTTCGCCCTGGTAGGGGTCCTTGTCGCTCGGTTTGACATCGATATGTTTGAGCCCGGCAGGGGCGTGTGTCGGATCAACTCTGTGCTCTGCTGTGCCCTGCGTGGCTTCCGCACCAGTACCTGCCTGGGGCCTAACCCGCACATGCAAAAGATTAGAAAAGCTATCCCTGTGGACACTGGACATGTTCCCTTTGATGTCACTAGTTGTGCAGTCTCTATCATTATGAGCAAAATGGGCTGTTGCAGTATCATTCTGATGGACATACAAGTGTCCCGGTCTACCACTGAGGTCACTGAATAGGCCTACCCCATCTTCCTCATCTTTTTGATTGCATTGAGTGTCAACCTCTTTGGACTTGGTGGTTGGTTCGTTGTGAGGAACCTTCAAGTTCTTGAAGCCTGTGAGGACCACAGAGTCTTTTGAGCTTTGCCTGGTCAACTTCTTGGTATTTTCGGTCCTGGCATTCTTCTTCAATTTGATGGATTTGGCTTTAGATTTGAGGGGCGGTTCATTTTGTTCAGGCCAAGCGTTGGCAAGGGTGTCCTGCTGCTTATCTGGGTACGGACCAAAGGCTTCTACCCCACCAGCAATAGGGTCCTTTGAGTTTGATTTGTCTGGTTTAGTGGAGACAGTTACACTTCTGGTGTTGTGAAGGCCAAGCCATGGACCGTCACGATCTTAAAAATATTAAAAAATATTAAGTCAGTTAGCATTTCTACTTATTTTTAGCATTAGCATTTTTAATACTTTTCTTCACAATCATACTGCCCATTAAGTGCATTGCACTTGCATGTTTACATCGGCTAAAAGTTATTTTTGTAAAGTTTTTGATTTCATGTATAGTAAACCTTCACAACGTGACGGGATGCAACGTCACAACAATTTAGAAAATGTGTCTTTTCCATCAAGTAGCGGTGTTATGTAGATATGGACCAAACGCCACAAAACCCAAATCAACCCCTAATTAATGGAAGCCTTGTAACTCCTATGCCGTCTCATATACCTTCCGTAACGGATTCTAAATATCGATCCTCGAAGATGATTGGCAGGGAGTTGACATCCCCATCAAGATCAGCACATTCAACAGGAAGAGGTGGTAAGGACAGGAAGTAAGATGAGCTCTTGATAGCTGTGGTCATCTGTTGATGACTGTGAGCACTGTTAAACAAAGACGTTCATTTACATTCCGATGACAATTTACATTTCTATAAGCCATCACAATAATGACATTTTAACACATACTGCAATTCCTGGTAGGCAAGCGCACTCTGTCTGGGGTGCTCAAGGCAAAAGAAAGCTTCAGCAAATCTTCGCACCTATTAAATAAAAACAGGAGATAAGTGAGGGTCTAAACATTCGCAAGAATTTAAACACAAATGCTTATAGCTACACAAGCAAATTTTTGTGCATGCATTCCGTAATACAACATAATGTAATTTATAATGCAAGTCAAGTATGCATTACATTCTTAGCAGTGAGCGGGACTGTACAAGCAGGCTTAGGCATAAACGGACTATAAATCTACTTTTACAGTTTTCTCCTTTACAGTCAAATCCTGTCATGGTGGAGCACTAGTTTAGCAAATACAGGAGCACATGCCTAAACCTCAAGGCCCGGATTCACAGACACGGCTTAGCTTAAGCCAGGACTATGCCTGTGAAACCAGGCCCAAGTGTTTTAATATTAGTAGCTAGCTAACTTAAAAGTGCCAATCTACAGGACAGGTAAGAAAAGGTAAGGAGAATTAAGATTTTAAGATAGCACCTTGGAGATTTGAGGTTTGTTACTACCACAGTAAAGCAAGAATGTATGTTGAGAACCATGCATCGGTGTTTCTGGCTTAAAATGCACGGAGATGCTTATCATTCTGATGTTTTTAAAAAAGAGACGTGCATCTTAAAGCTTGTGATTTTGAAAGCTTGAGATCTCAGAACTCACCCGTAGTGTATGGTGCTCCTGGGCCAACAGCATTGAAACACGCTCATTTAGAGACACCACTTCCAGGAAATTCCCCCACAATGCCATGAGCAGAGAGCAAAGCTGGGCCAAGTTCATGTTCACCAGTTCAGCAAGCTCATCTGGGCTCTCCACCCTCTGCTGGAACACACACAAGAGCAGATTTCTTGAATAAGAAGTTTGGCAAAAATGTTTTACATGTACAGAAGGCATACATTCAGATAAACCTAACAAGCCTTCGCTATGGCCACTCATCTCCCATCACATACCTTGACTTGTTCACGTAGATCATGAAGCCTGGCCTCCACATCAAGTTCTTCTAAACAAGTAAAAATAAGACAGCAAAGTGAGATTGGTGTTTATACATCAACAGTAGAGAGAATGAGATAAGTCTGGCTGAAGAGTCTGTGACTGACAGCACGTGAAAGGAAACTAAAGGATCAACAGCACAGGAAGTAGGACTCAGTCAGAGGAACACCAGCAATGTTCAAAGAAATCTGAAATCCGAAGTCAGCCTGAAATCTGAGACACTACAAGAAGAGAGAAGATCTAATCTGAGCTAAGAGCTTCCTCAGTGAAGGACGCTTACCAGTGACAAACGTCCAGGTCAGGGGGAAGAGAAGAAAGGGACAAACGAAAGGCAAGAGGCATGTGGAGTGGAGCCGAGGGTCGGTTTTGGAGGGACGTACCTATGTAGACGTGCCTTCGGCCTGGAGGGTAAGGTCTTCTGAGAACTCGCTCATAAAGGACCTGCATGCTGGGCTTGGCTAGTGGTGGGATTGCACATATAGGCACATTTAAAACTTTCACTTTACTTTTTTTTGCTGTTTGAGCTAAAGTTAACCTTTAAATACATGCAAGTCACAAGTTCATATAGAAGCGGGAGGGGGTGAGTAGATTAGCTTTGAGTGAGTTTACAGTTCAGGATTGAGACGTCAGTTTTGAGGTGCAATAATTGGGAGACAGAAGGATCTGCATGCCAATACATACAGTATAAGAAAGACAGAGGCATACATTGGTAGAGCTGCAAGGAACGAAGACTGTAGATCATTTATTAATTGAATATTTAAAGCCAAGCGAGGCAGATAACGGAAGACGTCTAAAGGGTTATTTAGAAGTGTGTGTGTATATTAGTACAAAATGAGTATTTCACTATTAGCACTGATAAGATTCAACTAAAATACTGGTGTTAAAGCAAATTACTTGATACACGTACCATAAAAACAACATTTACAGACATTAAAGGTTTGGTGACAAAAGAAAAAAATTATGTCAAAGTTCGTTAAAACATTTTGGCTTTAATTATACACAATATATTTGATGAAACATAATGAAAAATAATGAAAACTTTAAAAACACAAAATTTGCTAAATTTAATGAGGGTCTATCACATATTTATAATAATATAAGTGTTTTACCCATCATGCATCACTGTATATCTGTTTCATACTGTTTAGGCAATCTATGAATAATAATAAATTATTAGTCTTTTATTATTATAAAAAGACTTCAGTTCAGTTTTAATAGTGCAAAAAATGTCAAAGCAGGTTAACGTTAAACTTAGGGTAGGGTGCGTTCATTTTTGTAGTTTGGTTCTTTTGGTCTGGACCACAAAAAGGAAAAAAAATTAGTCATGGTTCACTTAGCATCAGACGGGCATTTTAAGAGTGAACCTAAAGATATCGAACCTAACAGCTTATGTGTAAAGTTGCAATGTGATTGGACAGCTTTTATCATTTATATTTTAAAACGGAACTTACCGGACATCCAAAACAATGCTGTGTGCTGGGTTATCCTATGCTCAGTGAATGCCTGAGCATATGATGGTATTTTTAGCAAGCCGGTAACTCAAAGACCTCATGTTTAAAGCAGTTTTTGGTTCGGTTCGATGCTTTTGGTCCGTGTTGCGTTCATATTTCAATTGAAACGCGCCGGAGTTCGTTTGAAAGTGGACCGAGACCCATCTTTTCAGTGGTCTCGTCCGCTTGTTTGGTGCGCACCAGGGTTCGGCTGGCAGCGTTCACACTTACACAAATAAACCGCACTAACAGAGCAATCGCACCAGAGTTCGTTTTAATCGAACCAAACGTGGCATATGTGAACACACCCTTAATACACCATGACAAGCTAAACCTAAACCTTCATTCACATGGAAACATGGATGGAAACAAATGATTCTTAGCTGAGGCTAGAACTGGACTTATTTTTTGGACCGCTTACCTAACTCCATACGCTGGGATGAGGGAAGGTTCTTGGTCAGGGAGGTTAAGTAACAGAACAGGCCTTGATATGCCCGCAGCAGGCTGGCACACATGTTCTGGTGAAGGCTGAAGGCGTGCTGTAGGCACTGATCTGACACCACAAAGCTTTTCCCCTGCAAACCATGAGAAACAGCTTGATTCATTACTAAATGTTTGAGAACCTCAAAATCATTTCATTTATCATAACTATTCCCATGTGTGTTCTGAAAGTAAATGTCACCTAGATGTGTTTTTTCTAATTCACCCATGATTTTTTTTATTACATTACAAAACATGTGTAACAATAGCTATAACAATGTTTTGAACTGTATTTTAACCAATTACCCTGGAAAACAGAAGTACAAATATTTTCCAAAACTTAAAACTATCCTCCTATCTCATTTAACACTGGCATTTTAATATAACAATCTTTTCTAAATATTGTAATGACTGAACCGGTGGGTCAGCAACGCCCATAAACTCAACCCTCTAAACCAGTAGTTCACAAACTGGGGGCCGTGGCTCCTGGGGGGGGCCCCGAGATGGATCCAGGGTGGCCACAGATTTTGTGGCATTTTATGAAATATAGAAATTGATCATAGATTTTATGCAATCAAACATCAGAAAAATACGACCACCAGACAAAAGAATTGATGTTTCAGCATTGTATAACCGAATATGTTTTTGTTTAAATAAAAATGTTAAATTTAAGATTATAAGTCTTTATTTGGGGGGCCGCAAAGCGATGCACTCTACACAAAGGGGGCCTTACAACGAAAAAGTTTGAGAACCACTGCGTCTAAACTTCCACTTTTGCTTTTCAGCAAAAAGTGCCACTGCTGGTGCTCAACACCTTTCAGATCCTTTTACATCACTACAGTCCATCTGGCACCTGCTATATAAGGCAACCTAGTAATGTGACTGAGCTATCGAGAAAATATGACGCCGTAATGTAAAACATCACATCCCAGCTACAGTAATAGCTCAAGCTGTTCAGTTACATAATAATCTCTATTTATGGCAAGCATTAAAACTTCCACAGATATCATGAGAAAATCACTGCCTGCAGAGCTTGCGTTACAAATGCGGTGTTTTGTCTAATTGGTTTGAAAGTGAAAATAAACGGAACTCATTAACTTAAAGGAAAGCTACTGAAAGTAACAAAACTTGCTTATTCATAATATTATGTAAATGTAAGTTATGAAGAGTCTCTAACATTTTATCTCATATGCATATTTTTGCAAATGGTAAGGAAATGGGTGTATGTATGGGTGTGTGTGTTCTTACATCTGGTGACAGCTGTTTGACATAACTGCTGCCGAACACCACAGACTCAAGCAGGGGAATGACAGAGTCTTTGCTCTGAGCCGGAGCGTTACGATTCAACCAGGTGCTTTTTACTGGCCGTGGGAAACTGAGAGGACAGACACGAGCAGTCAAACACACTTCTACTGGTGTCACAGTAAAGATACTTTAAGTGTGCACTATTTATCCTACCCCGAATCACAAAAGTACTATGTCATTCTGACATTAATTGGCAACAACCTTCCTATAAATAAGCAACCCGCAATTTTATGTTTTATAGAGAGATGGCGATAGAGAGGCAAAAGCTGCAGATTGCGGTTTAAAGCACCCTTTAAAAGCAGAAAACATAACAAATAATGTAATACTGTAGTAATAATAATAACATTTTGACAGATGCAGTTTTGCTTATTTTAAAATAGATGCTGTGAGTAACAGAAAGATCAGTGTTGTTTATGACAAGAAAATCATCGCCATTCAACAAAATAATTTCAGAATGTATGTAAGCTATGTTAAGGGTACTGTGCTCTCCACGACAGGCACACAAGTACCAAACATCCGTTTTCATCACAGCACAACATAACGTCCAGCTGTGGATGTACTGACCTGATGAGAGGCTGATGCAGGGCCACCAGTGAGGCGTGGACGGTGGCAGAGATGACAGACAGGTGGAAGTAGTCAAACATGACATTGACGTGCTGGTGGATGCCTCTGTGGAGGCTAAAGTGCAAGCGCAGCATTCGACTGCTGATGCTTTGGAGAGAACCGGGGTCATCGGGCCTGATTGTAGACAAAACACGTGAATTCTACTGTATGACAAACTGTATTACATGACACATTTGTTGTAAGCAATTTATCTAAGTTTGACTTTTTCCAACAGTTTACAGACAATTGGACATTTAGTATGAGCAACAGTAAGAGATGCTCTTTATAATGCAGAAGTGCCAGTCTGCATTATGCCAAACGGTCAATTATATTTCCGCATACGTGTAGTCGCCATCAGTGAAAAACAGATCCAAAGACAGCTGAAAGTCCATTTCATTTAGGGACTCCTCCACCTGAAGGAAACAGTACACCGTCACCACTGATGAAGACAAGAAACTCATTGTGTGTTTGATATTCAAACCATATGAACTCTCTGACCTTCTTTACATCTAGCAGCATCATCACTTTAAATACGAGGGCGTCGTTGACTACAATCTCCTCATTTTTGTAAAGGATCTGAAAGGTTTTGCTGCAGATGACATCATCTTGAACTGATGCTGGAAAAGCCAGATCTGAACCTGTGAGGAAAAGCAGATTATTGCTAAGAAAGTGTTATACAGATGTGTGTCTTCCATGTGTATATGCAAACTGACAAACAGACTGAAATCATTGTAAATATCAGGCTTTTAACAAATTTAAAGTGTTACGAATTGATGTTTTTAGTCATGAAAAGGGAGGAGCCTCTCTAGACCAAGAATGAATTCATTTTTAATGCTTTGCCATATGAATTACATGTGGGGTAGAAACTGAAACGTTATGTCCAACGTAACACCACACGAGTAGTGTTCTGTTGCGTTTCTGTGTTTATTTCCACTCACCAAAAGGTTTAGTGCAGTTTTCACTGCAATCACAACATTCATCTATCAAGGGTAAAACACATGATTCAATCCCAAACCAGAAACACTTGAGTGTTGGCTGTGGTTTTTAAAAACAAAGCAATGATAAATAAAAGGCCTATGAAACAAATTGAATAAAGGTCCAAACGGACATACAATCCCACTAGTCACTGTGAGGAGAAAATTCAGTAGACTCACTGGCCGGATAATGTCGGATAACGTTTCACCCTGGGGTGTAAGACATTACACACTTCAACACACACTTCAACACACACTTCAACACACACTTCAACACACACACACACACACACACACACACACACACACACACACACACACACACACACACACCCACTCACACANNCACACCACACNACACCACACACCACACACACACACACACAACACACACACACACACACACACACACACACACACACACACACTCAACACACACTTCAACACCACACTTCAACACTACACACCTTAACACGCACGGACACCGCACACGGACACACCACACCAACACACACAACACACACACACTTCAACACACACACTTCAACACACACACTTCAACACACACACTTCAACACACACACTTCAACACACACACACACACACACACACACACACTTCAACACACACACACACACGCACACACAGAGCCTGTTAGAGCGAAAGTAAAGATTCCTACAACCCACTGTGTCACTCACTGCAGGCCCTGAGGTCCATACAGAGATATTGATGTAATTTTGAGAGTTGAAGCCTATAGCTGTAAGCAGTATGTAAAGAAACGATGTCCAGGTGTTTAAAGCTCATAACTTTAGATGATTTGCATTCCTATGAAACATATTGGAAAAAGAAACCAAAGGAAGATCATCGTTCTGGTTTTAGAATGGCCTGAATAGCTTTCATTTGACAGAATTAATGTTTCTATGCATTTTGATATGGCCAGTGCTAACAACTATGAAGTCTATAAGTACATAAAATAGGAAGAATCATCATATCATCAGATTTATAGCATGAAAAAGAGTAAATGAAAGAGCAGATCCTCAGCTAAAAAGAAGGTGTTTTGCGAACACGTCAGCTATACTAAAAAGCCACTTATGTTTTTTGTCGTCATTCCTGGACATTTTTCAGCCATTTTCTATTTCTGTCAAGCTGGGAAACCTCTGGAAAACCACTGCACGGCATGTGTATTTAAGGTGTGCAAACATCGTCACCTGTGGGATGCAGCAGACTGGCTTCCACCCTCTGCGGTACCCGTGGCGGCACTTTCATACTGGCTCGGATCTGATAGAACCTGTCATCAAAACCAGGAAAACAACCGTTAGAGAAGCAATATCACAAAAAGAATAACAATTCCTACGAGGAAACCACTACACTAATGTATTTGTAAAATTTATGACTGCATTTTGGCCTTCCTCTCCGTCCCACACACACATAAAAACCAACACCGGATCTATTATGAGCTGAGCCGCTACTATAACCACCCGCTCTGAGGCCTTGAATTACAGTAAGGAGAGAACAGCCCACATAATAAGCAGACTTTTATTTAGTAGAGAAGAGGCAGAGGGCAGGTAGAGGTCAAACGAAACAAAACCTGACTTGACTACATTAAGCTCGACCCAAAACCAAGTTAACAGTCACTCAACCACCCATAAATGATCAATAAACACTGTTTTCACAGTAGAAACATGCAGGCGTTTAAGATAAAGTTTGGAAACAAATGTCATAAAAATCATTCGGTTATTTGTTAAAAAATGTCCCATGCCTGTGCAGAGCCAAGTTGCAGCCCTACATTTTTTACTCAGCTAGTTCGTATCAGTTCCTCATTTCTAGCACGACTGAGTAAACCAGACCCGGTGTTTATATCCTGCGCTCCATCCTCCCATGCATTCGCAAGTTCAAACAACCAAAATAAACCTGCAATTATCCTCCTGATGAAAATATCATGACATCTAAAATGCATGTAGGGGGTTAGGAGGTGGGTAAGAATACAATGCGCTGGCAGAACACAGATCTGAGAAGGGGAACAAACAAGCGCCCCCCCCCCCCTCCCTGCATGGGCTGAGGAAGAGAATGAGGGTTCCTGCTTCCTGTCTCAGACCCACGGCGACAACGTCAACAGACATGGAATGGTAACCTGACGTCGTAAAGTGCTATTTTTACCCCAGCAAGCACAGCCTGGGGTTTCCTCCTTTCTGTTGAAAAACGTCCCTTTAGGAGATAGTTTACATTACGACACCATTAGTGGTGTGTGTGTAGAAAGTGATGACATCATTCAAACAAGAAATGATACAAAATGTTTGGCTTCATCTAGGGCGGTATAAAGTGATATGTCAGTAGGAGTGTGCTTTTTTTTACTACTTTGGAGTCAGAACTATTTATTTTATACTGTTAATTTAACCGTTACATAATCGTTCTGTTTTCGCAGCTTCGTATTCCTGACTCATGATTCATTTGTTATATACAATCTTATCTTTTGGGTGGCTTCCATCAGATTCCAAATACAAATCAAACAAAGTGAAATGTACTTCATCTTGTTTCATGTATTTAGATGACTGGAGTTTTCCACATAAGGCTGTACAACAATTATTCCGTTTGCGTTTTAATCCAGCATAAATAGCTACACTGTGATAAATACTGATATCAATTTATTTATTTATTTATCTAGTGCATGGTTTTGAGATGTGAAAAGTCCATTATTATGAAAAGAAACTTTAATGGTGCCACTACACTTGTAACTCAATTCTTTAATGTTCTGAATAATAGTATGCGTCCTTTCATACTAAACAATGAGCCGTGGGTATTTCATTACAGGATTAAGTCATTTTCAGCCGATGAACTGCCCACAGGTTAATACAGGTTGGTATATAAACTGTCTCTGCCCACACGCTGAACAGTCTTTTCAACTTTTTAGTATATAGACAGAAATCTGTGTGATTATCAACTGTAAGCTGTGATTTTTTGTTTAAAGAAATATAAAAATGGACAAGCAGAGACTCATGCCCGCAAGCATTTGTAGAAATGACAGGTGATCATCTACATATCATCTTGATATTATTTACTAGAATGATCTTGCTTGTTCTATAAACACCTTGCACTGTGCTGTGTTTTACCTTTTCTGTTTTTCTCATTTTCTCCTGTAAAGCTGCTTTGGAACAATGCACATTGTGAAAAGCGCTATATAAATAAAATTGAATTACAGCAGTATGAGTGACTTTTATTTGTTATTAACCCTGATGGGATCTCTCGTACGGGCTTTTCACATGCGGATAGTCTGCAAGCTCTGTGGTTACCCTCGTGCTCTGTATAATTACATCTCACTGCTACTGAATGCCATGAACAACAGAAAGCCAACCAATAACATTGAATATTAAGCTTATTAAATAAAGGTTCTTACCCTCTCTGGAATAAATCCACATTATAGAACTTGTGGAGCTCCACAGAGAACTCCACCGTGGCCTGCACCTCAGTCATGCTGGGATTCAAGCCCGGAGGACGGCCTGTCTCAAATCTGCAGCAAAACTGCGGAAGAACAGATACAACAGAAATCAAAAAATGAAGAAAAAAAAAACAGTATATACTATGCAGTATGTATTAAAGCGGCCGTAACACACGCGGTTTCTGCCAATCTCATATTAATCTTGAGTACCTAAAGAGTAGTATTGCATACTTCGTATCTTCGAAGAGTATTTAGTTTGATCACATTTATAAAAGATAGATACGGCTGTACGGTTATTTCCGAAAGCATACGGCGCGTGTGGGGGGGGGAGGGGTAGGCTGAACTAAAGCACGTGCGCACCCATTGCCAACAAAACACAGACATCAGTTTCACTCACCGCATCTTTTAGCGCTGGGACGGCTCCATATATCAGTTTCAAACGATCTCCAAATCCAGCGTTATATCCACCGTTTATATAACATTCATCACCCAAATAAAGTGAACAAACAAACACCTGAACTTCGCGAACGTATGCTCTCTCTCTCTCTCCTGCACACAAGTGAAAGTGACGTCTGCACATGCTCCTTCTCCTGCTCTCCTTGCTGCCGCGTGGGCTAAAAAAAATTGTTACGAAACAGTTTCATATGTTCGAAAAAAACGTTCCGAAACCTGTACGATCGCTGGGGGAGTGTATCAAGCACAGAAATACTAAGTAATACGTCCAACACGTTTTTTGACAAGTTGACCATGTTAAGCATGAGAAGACTGCACGTTTAACATCGTAAAGAAGTCAGAATGCATGAAACACCGTTGCACGGCCGCTTTAAATAGTAAGGCTAGTATTTCAGTATTTTTTAAAGTACAGGGCTCAGTTGCAAGAAACCAAGAGAAAAGTTGCTAGAAAAATCCAAAACCACACAATGCCTCAATATGTAACTCTTTATTATTTAAAATAAGAATAAAACAAATGTTGGATTGAGAGGGAACTGAATCCAAAAGAGCAGAATCAGCAAAGTCAAAATGTTGCAAATGAGACGAATGCGACCTAACACACCTCCACTGCACCAAGTAACTTTGACCCAGGTTTATAAGACAAGTAGGGCTGTGCAATTAATCGAAAATTAATTGTAATCGTCAATTTTGGCTTCAACAATTACAAAAACAAAATAATCGAGGTAAAACGATTATTGTATCACATTCCATTTTGCAAGGATCCTCTCTTTTCTCGTGGTATAAATCCACAGCGCACCCCCTTCTTTTACAGTGGTTCAGCTGTGCTATTTCTTTACATTTATTTTTCAATTGAATTCACAGTTTAAAAGCAAAGTTATTTATTTTCGATGTTGTTTTAAAAGTTAATGAGTAATCGTGTTAAATAATCGGGATCTCAATATTGGCCAAAATAATCGTGATTATGTTTTTTGTCATAATCGAGCAGCCCTAAAGACAAGTATGACTCGCTCTTGACATTTAAACCTCCCAAACTGCATTCTTATCTGCAGACATGCATGAGTTATCGCACAAGACCGATGCCTACAGAATATCTCTGTGCTATTTAGCTCAGTATATTTAAGCACTGCCCGTGCTTGTCCTGAATGACCACAGAATACTTTCACACACCCCACGGGCTGTTTCAGAATGATTCACTATCTATTTGCAAACCACAGTTACAGCGCCGTAGGTGTGAAGTAAGATGCTGACAAGTCCAGCACGAGAACTTCAGATGCTCGGATGCAAATACCTCCGTTAACGCCGGGCGAGCCAACTCCCTGGAGGATTTCATCTGCTTTGTTGCATTACCAGGAGATTTAGCTTTCATTAATACAGATTAGTAGCCTTAATTGAAAGACTAGCCGCAGACGCCCTTCCCATGCAAATCACAGTCAAATCAGATCGACCACAGTAAGATATTCCTTTCAAACATGTGTTAAGCAGTGGAAACCCATACCACTGTCTGACTGCAGCGTGTGGGTGCGTGTTTACAATACAGCACAGGTATAAAACATGAAACATGCCATTATATGTAAATGCCATTATGTCCATGAGAGCCACTTTCCTTCCTCTGTTTTTTGAGCTGTGCCTGAGAAAATGAACATGATATCGCTGTTATGTTGCCCTACACCTTGGCATATGCTCATATCCTTGAATGCCCTTCTATTCTTCGCTTGCTTGCTTGCTTTCTTCCTCTCTCTCTCTCTCTCTCTCTCTTTCGCTCTCTCTCTGTCCAGAGTGCACAAGTTGGTTTACGGATGTAAAAAAAATCACATTCATTTTCATCATTTCGCAAATGATTTTTAGTGATAACATAAACCTATGAGTGATCATGAGCTCTGAGGTTAAGATGATATTTAATTCCATTTAAGCCACATGTACGGCCAAATAAAACAGTGTTTAATTTCAAACTTTCTAGTAAAATACTAGATCAACGACAATCCTAAAGCAAGATCCAAAAACGCAGCAATCTGTCTCAACAGATTACCCTTCCAATATTGAACACTTTGTAATATGCTAATAAAAAATTGTCTATCCCAAATATGCATTGCCGAAGCCCTAATGAACATATATAATGCATACACTTAAAGGCACTAGTATAGATCGCCAGGTTTACATTTGTAAAGCATTAATGGACATGTACAGTACACATACAGTAAGAGCCGTTCATGATTGCTATTGCTTTATATCACCCCCAAGCTTTACAGTGCACTTTGAATAGAGTGAAACATCATATCCAGCACATGGATTCAATAGTTTAGGATGATTATAGCATGAATCATTTGATAATATTATCAGAAAGACTTGCGTGTACAATGTTTAAATGGCTCTCACCCGTCCTGACTCAGTCCAGTATCTCTCCTCATGTCAACTGATCAACACAAACCTGTAGACAGAGACAGTCATACGTGTAAATCTTGAATCAAATAGTTTTTTTCTCCGATAAAATCCGCTCATATATAAGTTATGCATCTAAAAGCATTTGATAAACCGGCTCAACTTCATTAACAACTATTCTCAGCAACAGAACTGAACAAGCAATAATTCAAATTTACTCATGTATTTGTAACAGTTTACATTTCTATGTCAATTTGTGAATTTTAACGTTACTTGTGTCCTGTGAGGTTGCTAGCTTTAGCCTGCTTTGCTTGTCAAATGACCAGCTTTTACAAACACAACACTATTTGCTTAAGGTAACGGACACGTTTTCACACTCACAGACGAATCCGCAACAAGCGGCGATATTTTTTTCAACCTTTATCTGATGTTGTATTAAAAATCACGTACATGTATCGGCTGCGGAACTGTAGGCCTCAGTCCGCGGACTGGATTTCAGAGCGATCCTGCTTCGACGCTCCGATCCAGCGGCTTCTTAATTCCTCCGCATGCCGCTGAAAGTCCGCTTCTTTCCCGTCTTCACAGCAGATTTAATCCTTCCAATCGTTCAAGCTGAAGTAAAACTAAACCATATCCCATAGTACGCTGTCACCAGAGAGACGCGGATAGTAAATAATGCCCAAACTTGTGTTTTGTGTGTTGTGAGACTGTGTCACTGTGAGTTTAAGAGAGGCGCGGCCACACACGCACGCCGGTTGCGTTAATATATTCTGCCCTTATTATTTATTAAAGGCGTTATTCTGTCCTCTCCGTGTTGTATTGATTCCCTCCAGTCATCATTGTTGAGATGATAAAGACATCTACGAGCAATAGAGAAAATAATATACATTTTTAGGGAAACGTATTCTTTATATTTTTCCACATTTTAGAATAGTAAATTCCTAATATATGGAGTAGCCTAACACAAATGCAACTGTGGAAATTATTGCTTATAAAATCCAAAACAAGAAACTATGTTATATTTTAGAATAGGCCTATTCAATGTAACCTTAGTCATATCTGCCTAGAATTTGTGAAAACGTTCCTTAAAGGGATACTTCACCCAAAAACGAAAATTCTGTCATTATTTACTCACCTTCGAGTTATTCCAAATGTGTATGAATTTCTTTGTTTTGATGAACACAGAGAAAGATATTTGGAATAATGCTTATAACCAAACAGATCTCGACATCCATTGGCTACCATAGTAGGAAAAATGACTTTATCATTTTTTTTCTGTTGAACACAAAAGAAGACATTTTGAAGAATGTAGGACAGCAAACAGTTCTGGGGCACTTTTGACTAACCATTGTTTTTTCCCTACTGTGGTAGTCAATGGGTGTCAAGATCTGTTTGGTTACAAGCATTCTTGCAAATATCTTTCTCTGTGTTCATCAGAACAAAGAAATGTATACAGATTTGGAACAACTTGAAGGTGAGTAAATGATGACAGAAATTCATTTTTGGGTGAAGTATCCCTTTAATTGGCATTTTAAAAGCTTCTTGAGTTACTTAGAAACAGTATTTAATTTTGCTCTGCTTTTTTCATCATTATTCAAAGTCATTCATTTCAAACCATTTTTATTAAGAAATAACATTTACGTTTCGCTTCAAAAATGAATGAATATGTTAACGCATTTATATTTCGTCTTCATTCAATTCTCTGTCAATCAAAAATGTTTGTAAGACTTCTCCACTATTGCGAGAAAATCCCCCCCAGAAAAACAGATTCACTTCTTTTGTCTATCTGTAGGTCTAATTGGTTTTTAGGAGTCGATAAAAATAACACCTAAATAATTTAGTTGCATGATATACAGAGACAATCCTAAAAGCTAGCGTAATAACTGTAATCTTCTTGTAAGACTTTGAGAAGCTTTGTAAGAGCAGTTTCCCTGTATTTCATTTATTCTAGTTTGTCTTATTTTAACTTAACATTGTCACACATCTAGTTTATGTTGCACAGATTTAAAAATGTATCTAGTAACGTAAAGAGCAAATTCACATTCAGATAAACTAGAATAGACTCAATAATCATTAGGTTTAAAGTGCAGCAGTTTATGTTGTTTGTCATGTCATTTGTTGTCAAAAGCAACTTTTCATTTGCATTTATTCATCTGGCAGGTGCTTTTGGTATACTGTAGTATCATAAAGAAAGCAAATGTCTCTATGTGGCAAAATTATTTCTGAAAAGAAAGTCAAATTGTTGAAGGAGCCTGTGGGTATGCCATATGTGCAGACATAACTCTCTCCTCAACTAATGCAACTACAATCATGGTGTAACAGCCCTCAGATGCCAGAGTCAATGTATTTATATTTTGTGTAAAAAATGATGCTATAGACTCCAATAGTGTCCAGCAAATCTGACTGGCATAAACTTGTGTTCTTTTAAACATTCTGTCATTCTGTGCTGAATTATATACAGTATATTTTTTCATGGGCACTGTATGGTTAGAGTTTTGGTGGTTGGTGTAACAGCTGAAGAGACGACTCACAGTTGGATTACATTATATAAGATACTACATACTGTATGTAACATTCACAGCCAATCAGATGTGGCGTCTTTGAGTATCTCTGGCGACTGGAGATTTTCCATCATCATAGGAATCTGTATCGTTGTATTCACACTAGATGTTACCACTGGGCTTGCTGTGTTTTTGAAGACATTGTCATAAATTATTCAGCACTGTTTATCTGGACACTTAAGATAACAGATAACATTCTTCACGTGTGAATTCGTGAAATATTAGATTCAATCATTTTGTTGCTTTAAAATGACAGGCTTATGCTCTTAATAAACATAGTCATATTTAAAAATATCAGATTCTGAAAATAAAATATTTGCTTATAAATTAAAAATAATTGACTCTTTGGACAAGAAAATGACATTGCAATTCCAGTTTTTTTCTTTTTTTAATAAAAGTGATGTATTTATTAAAATCAATAAACCATAAGTTCCATAGCTATATCATACTCATTTAGTCAGTGATGTAGATGTCAATGATTTTAAAAGTCTGAAATCTTTCAAGTCACCTTTGATGTGTTATCGCCAAGGAAACACTTCCCTCCTCTTTGAGAAGCATCTTGTCAGCTGTTGCCCACATCACTGGACAGCTGGAGATCAGGTTCAGTTAGTCAGTTTGGTCACAGTAGGGTGACTTCTTCAGACGCCTCCTGCAAGAACTGAACATCTGTGGGTATCAGGAATAATGATCTGGAGGTAACGCTAAGCTTTCACTTTTTGTTCATTTCTTATCATTTTATTTCATTTAAACAAGTTACACAATCTTTCAAGGTTTTTGTCCAATGCACTTAAATACAGTCAAATGTAAGCAAATGTGGGATGTTGTGATGTTATGCACAAACTTGTGGAAGCAATGCCAGCTTGAGTACATGTTCACATAAAAGCATTCATATTTTTTTATTTATTTAACTGAATACTTTTGTTTCTAGAGAGGTCTGTCTCTACCTGTTGTGTAGTGTGATCGAACAGTGTTTCTCAACTGGCCTTCATGCACACAGTAAGTTTCTTTAATATATACCCATTCAATTGTCGGTTATTCAAAGTGATTTTGTGATTTTCATTTAGACGAAAATGTAACCATTAAAATAAGAGCAAGCAAACTCACAGCCACAGTTTAACCACACAAACCATAAAGTGATTGAACTCATTGTGGACAAAGTGGCACAGCTTTACAAACACAGAGCGATTGTGCTGTCAACACAGATTTCCCACAAGCACATGTGTGTTCATCAAACACACAAACAAAAGAGGAGTGTCAGCTATTTCCATGAAAAAGGAAAGAATGGTCAAAAAAGAACAGTGTTTTTTTAATATACATAAAATAATTCATGCGATTTTTCATACAGTGCTGCCATATTCCGGTGTAAATCACCTACAGACAGACCAAACCATGTGTCCTCAGACTAAACATGGCAGTGACCAATTTCCAGGTAAACTTTTGAAATCAGTTCAAACATCTTGACAAAATGTGTTATTCCCAAACTTTGGGTTCTCTATTTCATAGGTTTTTATATAATGACTCAGTTCAACATTGCTGAGCTGGCCAGGAGAGTAACGGTGAAGAAGGTTCCTGGGACAACATCTCAACATGTTGCATATAGGATTGGCCCAGAGTTCAACTTCAGAATAAACACAAGGTAATGCTGTCAACCCCCAACCCCAAAATCCCCAAGATCCCAAAAAAGAGAGTCCACAAACGCTTGTATTTCTATTGAATTAAATGATATAATTAACATAATAACTGCATTTTGCTACTTTTACTATATTAGTGTAAAAATGCTATTTGACATCAAGACTGTCTCTTAAACCACACAGCACGTATTGTATAAAATACCCCATTCTGGCTTGGAAAAAAATGAAATTCAAATGGTTTCCATGACAAATCATTACAGAATTACTGTATGTAGGATGTTGTAGGCCTTATTTCAATAGGATTGATTACTCTCCTATTGGCTTCCGTCTTTCAGATAACATCCCATCAACAGAAGCCAGTAGAGACCCCTTATAAACTCTCTTTTAACATTCAAATCTGTTCGATGTTTTTTGTTTTTTTTTCTTAAATTTTTAATGATTAAAAAATACTCTGCTTTTAATAATTGTAATTTATTTTATTAATGCACCTGCTGGCTGCTGCAACCACAAGCAAAGTAAACGTAACATGTTAAGCACAGGGAAAACAGCTTTAATATAAGTTATATATGTTTCTATATTATATAGGTTTCTGTTATAAGTGGATCAGTACTCATTTTTCAAACATACAGACCCAGAGGTCAAACCTTTCTGACAGTAAAGGAGGGAAAATGTAAAAAACGATACGAATTGTTGGCATGTGGCGCCATCTACTGTTCATGTCTGGAACTTCCTCTGTCCATGGTGCTGAATTAGACAAACAGAATTATAATATTATACAAGTTTACATTCATTTTAAAAATACCATCGTAATGTAAATGTGTTCTGTTAAGTATTAACTATTATATTTAGTAGCAAGATGACACTTTAGCGCTATTAACCCCGTTTCCAAAAGCAAATATGTGAGTTTGATCATGCGTTTCTCAATCAGATCCGCATTTCCCTTGGGACTGCCTGAGGAATTCGCTTTTTCTGCAGTTTATCGGATGACTGGGAACACGCCGACTAAGAACTGGAATTTATGGCAAATGCAAGACATGAACAGAAATGAACAGCTTGCAGTGAGACTCAACGGAGAGGCCCTGTCTGTAGAGTTCTCCTACCGAATCCAAGAGAACAGAGTTATGACGGTTTTATTCCCTCACCAAACACAGCTCTTCAATTCTCAGTGGCACATGATTTTACTGGTCGTCAAAAAAGGTTCTGTGAGTGTAAAAACAGACTGCAGCGCGACAGACTCTCAACAGGTGGCATCACGAGGACGCGTAAATCTAGATGGATTCACGCATATTGGAAAACTGAAGGACAATCCCGCAATAGCCGTGACGGTGAGCATAAAGTTAGACGATGTTTTCACACACAAAAGTCAATGGTAGTTTCAAATAGACAAAAAAAAAACTTTATTAAAGTCAATATCTTTGTGTGATTGATTTTGAGTCATGAGTATGAAAGCTACACTCTAAAGCACACTGTCTCTTTAAGTGGAATCTGGGCTCTGCCAAACAGATTTTTGCAGATAAGTGTGAATTCTAGCACTGATGTTCTAGTCCAGCAGCTGACTTGCATGAAAAAGCTTTTCCCCAGTACTTTAAGCAGTGATTTCGGACAGTTTTAATAATGAAACAAACATTTATTGTTTATTGGACACGAACCTCTCTGTTGGTGTAACAGTTTTTCAGAACTGTCCATTAAAATTGTTTTTAAACGTATGCATTTGGCAGATGCTGAAGTGCATACAGCGCATTTTTTATCATATCATAGACATCTTGAAGGGATAGTTCAGCCAAAAAACCCCCCCAATGTCAACAGTTATTCACCCCAATGTCATGCAAAACCTCCACAGTTTATGACTTTCTTGTGTAGAACACAAAAGAAGATGTTTTGAGAAATGTCTTAGTTGTCTTTTGTCAGTACATTGGGGGGTAATGTCATCTGGTTGCCAACGTTCTTAAAAAGTCTTTTGTTTGTGCTCTGTACTAAAGTCATACAGATATGGGATCTCTTTAAAGCAAAGAACTTTAAGGATTTGTTAGTTTTTGCTAAAAAATCAACACATGCCTATAGTTTTTAATCAAAATAACTAAAAATATGGTTTTAATCTTGATGCCATAAAAACCTCCATATACAAATGTAATACACCATGTCTTGTATAAAGGCTTCAGGACCTTGGGTTCTATCTTCCTCATATAAATTCATTGTCCTGCTTTTGAATAAAAATCCGAACAAGCTGTTTTGTGCTGACTGCAGCATAAAATTGCTCATTGCAAGTCATACACCAATCAATTTTTGCTCAGTTTTTGAATAAAATAAGACCAATAGTAAACAATAGAACCTGCAGGTCACATTATCATGAGGTGTTTAATGATTGTGTGTGTTGTTTCAGTTTGAGTTGCAGTCGATGCTTATCATCTGTGATACAGGCATCCCACAGAGAGACACCTGTGCTGACCTTCCTGCCAGGAGACAGGTGAGATCACAAACAGACACACAACTTCTATAACTGAAATAAATGTTACTATATAATGTGGAATGGCTATGTATCTATCATTGAGGCTTTTCTCCCAAAGCTCAATCTGTGTTTGTTTACAGAGGTCAAATGTCACAGGTTAGTAAAATTTCCCGCCGTCTATTCGAATGCGAGCTGAACTCCTCCTCTCATTCCGCCGGTCTCCTCCAATCACAGCCCCAGAGCAAAGCCTCTCGTGCATATACATGAGGACTCTGCGGTTATGGTGGTCTGCCTTGAGTTCAGATAGTTGAAAGGGGATTTAGTTGGGTTTCTCGGTCAGCCCATCGGATCCCAGTGAACGGGGTTTTTTGTGTCTTTGGGGAGATGATGGCTCACGCTGTGGGTTTGCGCGGGCCTCTTTTGCTGCTTTTGTTGGAGATAACCATCATCTGCACGGCACAGGTAAACGTAACATTCTTTTATTTTTCCTTTTAGATATCTGAAGCAGAATTTCAGGTGAGTGCTTGTAATTTCGCCATACAGTGCAAATGGCAAAGAAGCTTAACTTTATTGCTTTTGTAAATACAATAAACCCAATTCGAAGTCATTCTGTTTTCTTGCATGTCCTTGGTTGATTTATAAAGTATCTATGTTTAAAAACCAACAGCACACCTGTTGCACGTCAGGCGGCACTTAAACTTTCAATTTATCTAAACTTTGCATGTACTTTCGTTTGTCTTATTTTAGGTTGTTATTTTTTTTACTTGCTGCATTATTGGCTCTATATATGCATGAAGCTTAACATAAGATGAAATACATACAGGTAAGAACAATAGGAATATCACAGCATTACTCTTTTGTCTTTTTAACAGAGGGTCGGAGGCGGCCCTCCAGGTCCACCAGGTGTGCCTGGAATAGATGGCATTGCTGTGAGTTGATTTGCAAAAGAATCAGAAACTGTAATTTTATCCCCGACACAGCAATCCAATGTAAAAGATTGCATTTTTTTGTTCTTGCAGGGGGAGAGAGGTGAACCTGGCGAAGATGGCTCTACTGTAAATATTAATTTCCTGCATCGTACATTGATTTTATAATTTGTTGCTCTCCAGGATTCATATATCATATGGTTTGTACTTTTAGGGCCCTGATGGAGATGATGGAAAACCGGGTTCTGCTGGACTTCCTGGTTTACCTGGTGGTGATGTAAGACATGTCAAAAACCCTCTTTTACTGTCTTCACAACAAGTAAAACTAAATAGTCATATTTCATGCTGGACTATAGCTCAGCGTTCTGTTGATGGTGGGCGGAGCTCTTAGATGGGTAAAAATGCAGGGAATTTCTCATGCCGGACTGAAGGAGACACCTGAGATTTACCCTACAGACAACAGGGGTTTTGTTTAAGCCTGGACATCATTAAAGCTGATTCCCTGTGAAAATGCAAGTAGGGGTCAAGAAATCATCTACTAAGAGATGAACGGCCCATGGCAGGCGTTTTAGTTTAGAAATCACGTTCTGCTATCATTCTATTGGTTAATCTCTGGTTCTCTATGGAGCGACTAGCAAATTTGTGATTTGTAACTCAATATTACAGAAATAGAAACATCCCTAAAACACAGTTTTTCACATAAAATCTGCATCATCATCATGTACTGCTGTAGAGGAATCATTTAACATGACCCGCTTTTTGTTCCTCAGGGATTGACTGGCCCCGTAGGAGAGCCCGGCCTCGACGGCCCACTAGGACAAAAGGTGACGGACTAATGAGCTTCTTAGTTTTCTGTCTGACAGTCCGTCAACTTAACATCCGTGCACTTGCTAACAGAGGGAATTTTCGCGTGACCAAAAGTTCTTAATCCTGTCTGTGCGCAAACCTAATCTGTGTGGATTCAGCATCAGTTCCTGTTAAAATCGCTGGTGTTCAAACACCGTATCAGCCTGTGAAGATTGTCTGCGTTTTTCTCATAATACTTTTACATTCGTATTTCATTTGAGTTCTCATTCTTCTTTGCTTTAATACGTTTGCAAAAGGTACTGTCTGTCAGGACATTTTTAGTTATTGTTTCAATTAATTTGATAAAAAAGAGTTTTTATGTCATTGTTGTTGTGAAACAGGGAGAACCTGGGAAATCTGGACCCAGAGGACAAGCTGTAAGTCTGATCTTGTTTTAACATCTCCAGCGTTTGTTCAACGAAACACAAATAAATAAAGAGTAATTGAAGATGGGCTAAAAGCTTTAGACATATTTACACGCCACACATTCCATCACATTTTGACTGACTGCTGCGAAGTGAATAAGTTTAATAAAAAAGAATGTTAACCACTTCATAATGCAAATGTTTCACACCTAAATATCTCTTAGAAATAGTGCAAATGTTAATAGAATTAAAAGCTAATGCAAACTTTCTCTCTGTCTTTTAGGGAGTTGGACCTGATGGATCTATTGTAAGTGATTTTTACTGATATGAGAATTAACTCTATTTTTTGTGTAGACACAAAAGTTTGAAATTTGATACCCGTTTGCACAGGGACCACCAGGACCAGGGGGGCTTCCGGGTGAGCAGGGAAAAGTGGGACCCCCTGTAAGTGACTTAATATGAGCATTAAGATTCAATGCATTCAAAGGTCACACCTCCTATGATAATGGAAAGAAAAAAGTGGTATGTTTCTCTTTATGAAACAGGGGGCCATGGGTGTAAGAGGGCCAGAGGGACCCCGTGGACCAACAGGGTCCCGTGTGAGTATCAATACAATATTTTGCTAATTACACTGTAATTATAATATGGGACAAAAATATGCTTTAGTAGTCTTAAACTAAGGATGTTTGTGCATGTTTATGAACAAGCAAATTGGAAAGATAATCTTCTCATATTCAACGGATATTATTCTGATAATCTGTGTGGTTACAGGGTGCTGCAGGGATGTTGGGTGGAACTATGGAACTGGTGAGAGGAAACTGTACTTTTTCTGTACTGAGATTTTATTATTAGATATAGTTGGGGTGAGTAACTGCACTGTATATAATCTAACTCTAAATTGTTTTATCTGATGTTCAGTGTCCTAATGCATGCTCAGCTGGTGCACCGGGCCATCCCGGCTTGCCTGGCATGAAGGTAAGTTTATCTATAGATAGTGTTGCAATGAAATATGTTGAATTTGTCAAAACGTGTAAAAGAGCAATGTAAATGTACTATTCAAATAGTTTGTTTTATATCTTACATATATATAATATATATATTTTAGATATAGTACAATCACATCACATATCACATTCATTGTCAGGGGCACAAAGGAGTGAAGGCAGAAGCAGGAGAGCCTGGTAAACAAGGACACAAGGTAAGAACAATATGTTGCTTAATAAAACCAATAAAGGAACAGTTCACCCAAAAATTTAAATTCTGTCTTCATTTACTCATCCTCAGGTTTTTCTAAATCCGTATACACTTCTTTGTTCTGACGATAACAGAGAAAGATATTTGGAAGGATGCTTGTAACCAAACAGTTCTTGGCCACCATTGATTACCATAGTAGGAATTGCTTTGTAAACGTCTGTGTTCTGTTGAACACAAAATAAGATATTTTAAAGAATAAGCAAACAAAACTGGGGACTTTTGACTAGTATTGTACTTTTTCCTACTATGGTAGTCAATGGTGGCCAAGAACTTTAAGAAGTTTAAGCATTCTTCCAAATATCTTTCTGTGTGTTCATTAGAACAAAGAAATTCACACAGATTTGGAACAACTTGAGGGTGAGTAAATGAAGATAGAATCTTTATTTTTGGGTGAACTGTTCCTTTAAGGCAGAATCCTCATGTTTTTGTCTATAGACACGTGTGTGTGTGTGTGTGTGTGTGTGCATGTATCATGAACCTTTCTGTTTGAATTAAAATATAGATAGAGCAATATGTCTGAAAACTTCATGTCTGGGTCCTTTTTCTCTGACTGTGACCTTTTCAAGATGATTACAGAGCCTCGTTTAGGATTTAGGAGTGACACTCTGCTTAAATTAACATGTTGGAAGTGTTAAAATACTGTCTATTAAAGCTCTGTATTGAAATTACACGTCACCGGTGCGTGAAGAATAATGAGGGATTCGAGTGTAGTCGGAATAAAACCGTCTAATTTAAATTGGCATGTAAGTTATGGTGACATAACATATTCAGTTCTCTTCCGACTGCTGGCTATACGGATATAAGACCAAAATAACTTAAGGCCATAGCTCAAAATGCTCACATGAATATCTCATTCGTCTTTCCTCTTTGTTTCGTCTGTGGATTCACATACTGATTTTACAACCACTTCAAAAAAATAAAACAGTTCCTGTCCTCAGTGCTGATTAATTGATTTCTTTGATTCTCTTATTAGGGAGAGGAGGGAGATCAAGGGGCTCCTGGAGATGTTGGAGCTCAGGGTCCAACTGTAAGTGCACTCCATCCTGTTACTCAGCCATCTTGTCTAAGAACTTAAATGTAATGTAATCCATCGGCCATGTCATGATTCAGTGCCTTGCCTTACATGCTTGTTAATATGATGTGTTTTCAGGGACCCCAGGGGACTCGAGGTGCCACTGGAATGATTGGCTCTAAAGGAGAAATGGTAAGATGGTAACTGATTATAAATCACATGAAATGCTTTGACAATTGTAAACTTCATTTCTCTTTTGATGTATTTGAAACAGAAGTTAAGATTACTATATATAGTATATAAAAAGTAAAATAACACTTTACAAATATTTTCTTTTAAAAAGCATGGAAGATTTTTGGAAGATCTGTATTTGTGAGTAATGAAAAGCAAGAATAAAAGTAAAAAGTTGGCTATGAAAAGCATTAATAAATTGTTGTATTTACAGGGGCCTCGGGGTGTTGATGGTGAGCCGGGTCCTCAGGGTGTGGCAGGTGCCATGGTGAGTTCTTCAAAAGAAACCAAACTATAAAACAATAAAGGATTCAGAATCAGACATGTTTTGTATCACATTCACTATTCAAAAGTCTGCTCAGCGGTGTGCTGATGTAATAAACAGAAACAGATCCTCGTTTTGTTTATCTGAGATTTATGTCTGTCTTTATTCAAGGGGGATCGAGGTCAGAGGGGAAGACTGGGGGAAGCCGGCCCTAAAGGTGAACAGGTATGTGTGTGCGCAGGTCACTTTCACTGTTTTTGCAGTAACAGACATACTGACAGTCTCTGTTTGTAATGAAAATCTCTTTCTGCAGGGCGCTCAAGGGCCAAGAGGCACCACGGGTCTTCCAGGACCAAAAGGAGACGGCGTACGTCCCTTAACATTTCTATACACATCCTCTTTGTTAGCGTGGATATAAGGATTTGCTAAAGGATGAAATGATACACCCGAACAGCTTTGCTGAATTGTGTCTCTCTTCAGGGTTTGCCGGGTGTAGATGGGCGTGAGGGTATTCCTGGCATACCAGGAGCAAAGGTACAGCAGAGACAGACTTTTACCTTTTGATCATGGCTGTGTAGATGTGACAGGGACAATAATGGAGATTTGGTTGTTTTACAGGGCAATGCTGGAAAAGGAGGAGCTCCAGGAGAAATAGGCCTTCAAGGACTTCCTGTAAGTACATTCAAAATTCAATAAATTAACACCGGAACATCAAAAACATCCATTTGCTGCTATGCAGTAGCAATTGCGCTGGCATTTTTAATGTTACTAACACTTAGCTATAGCCTAATTTTTATCAATTTATTTTATGGACATGGACTTTAATTTTTGCACTGGGGCTTGTAAGACCCTAGTTATGTCAGGATATTAAGAAAGTTCACATATACAGTACCTGCTTTTATTCAGTCAAGGTGTGAAACAACGGATCTCTACTATACTATCCGTGTCAGGCAAGAATGGTTTCTGACCTTTTCTTGCAGGTTTTACTTCTCCCTGTCTCCTTTAAAGCGATAAATCTTATAGCTCACTACATCAGGGGGTAAAAAGTCAATAATGTTCAGTTTCAAAGTTTCTGTATCTGTTCAGTTTCATGGCAGGGCTAGATTACATAATATTTCTGAATTGATCAAACACCATAGCATCATCATTCATTTTGAGATGAAAACCGCCCTCTGCATAATACTTTGATCTTTCATTACAAAGAAAAGGTGTATGAGTTTTCTTTGGTGTTACAGCTGTAAAATAACTGTTTTTTTATATTTATTGAGTCTATCATGCTTCTCTGCAGGGTTTACCAGGAAGCCCAGGGCCAAAAGGTACATCTGGAGAAAAGGTGAGAGACTGGCTGAATTAGTAGTGCTTTCACCAGCTAAAAAATCATTGGCTGTTAAAAGTGAACTGTGTCATTTTTAAATGTAAAAATATTCTACTATACTAGTTTAATTATGCAGACACAACTACTGTAGATCAATCTTAAAGCTGCTATCCCTAACCTATCCTACTTTTTTAAATAGAGGCTACAAAATAAAATAAAATGAACTGTGGCTTTAAAATGTAAACACTTCATAAGTAAACACAAAGCAAAAACTGTGTGTAAACACAATGCAAGTACTGCATAAGTAACACAATGCAAACACTGCAAGAGTAAACACAATGCAAACAATCTATATGTGAACACAATGCAAACACTGCATGAGGAAACACAATGCAAACAATCTATATGTAAACACAATGTAAACACTGCATGAGTAAACACAATGCAAACACTGCATGAGTAAACACAATGCAAACACTGCATGAGTAAATACAATGCACACAATTTATATGTAAACACAATGTAAACACTGCATGAGTAAACACAATGCAAACACTGCATGAGTAAACACAATGCAAACACTGCATGAGTAAACACAATGCAAACACTGCATGAGTAAATACAATGCACACAATTTATATGTAAACACAATGTAAACACTGCATGAGTAAACACAATGCAAACACTGCATGAGTAAACACAATGCAAACACTGCATGAGTAAATACAATGCACACAATTTATATGTAAACACAATGTAAACACTGCATGAGTAAACACAATGCAAACACTGCATGAGTAAACACAATGCAAACACTGCATGAGTAAATACAATGCACACAATTTATATGTAAACACAATGTAAACACTGCATGAGTAAACACAATGCAAACACTGCATGAGTAAACACAATGCAAACACTGCATGAGTAAATACAATGCACACAATTTATATGTAAACACAATGTAAACACTGCATGAGTAAACACAATGCAAACACTGCATGAGTAAACACAATGCAAACACTGCATGAGTAAATACAATGCACACAATTTATATGTAAACACAATGTAAACACTGCATGAGTAAACACAATGCAAACACTGCATGAGTAAACACAATGCAAACACTGCATGAGTAAATACAATGCACACAATTTATATGTAAACACAATGTAAACACTGCATGAGTAAACACAATGCAAACACTGCATGAGTAAACACAATGCAAACACTGCATGAGTAAATACAATGCACACAATTTATATGTAAACACAATGTAAACACTGCATGAGTAAACACAATGCAAACACTGCATGAGTAAACACAATGCAAACACTGCATGAGTAAATACAATGCACACAATTTATATGTAAACACAATGTAAACACTGCATGAGTAAACACAATGCAAACACTGCATGAGTAAACACAATGCAAACACTGCATGAGTAAATACAATGCACACAATTTATATGTAAACACAATGTAAACACTGCATGAGTAAACACAATGCAAACACTGCATGAGTAAATACAGTGCAAACACTGCATGAGTAAATACAATGCAAACAATATATATGTAAACACAATGCGAACACCGCATGAGTAAATACAATGCACACAATTTATATGTAAACACAATGTAAACACTGCATGAGTAAACACAATGTAAACAATCCGCTCTGATTTCAGGGTAATGCTGGAGAGCTAGGCCTCATGGGCACTATGGGATCTGCAGGCAGACAGGTGGGTTTATAGTAAACTCTTTAATAGCTGTGTGTAAAGACTGGTTATCTGACTATAAACGTTTCTCTGTTCAGGGCGAGCGCGGAGAACAAGGAGAGGTTGGACCTGTCGGGCCTATTGGTCAGCCTGTAAGTATTTATGTTTAGAGTAATACTTGTAGATTGCATGTGTCTGTATTTACATCATGCAGGTGTTGATTCTGTCTTTGTGTTCAGGGAGACCGTGGAGAGCAGGGCCCATCTGGACCAATGGGAAAACCAGGAGCCAGAGTAAGTGTTCGATGATGATATGATATAGTTACCTACTTTACTTTCATTATGCAAACCCCAGAACAAGTTTTAAACATTGAGCTACAAAGACTGTTGATGTAGATAGAGGTTCTGAGCGAGCAAGATTATCTCAAATAGGAAGATTTTACTAGTTGAATGCTGTTCTCAGTTATTTCTCCTAACGTTCAGATGACCCTTGGTGACATACAGTAAGGATAGCTGTAATATTAATATGGATAGCATACTGTAACTCAGACTATTTGTTGTTGTTGAAATAATGAATGAAGAAACATTACAGTACATTTATATAAAAATGACGTTTGATTGCAAACTGTGTTATGTAGGTAAATGCTGTATGAGCACAACTGATCACATTGTAGAGATCTCTAAAACTACAAAAATACCCAAATATCGTCCAAACAAGTTAAATCTGAGTAGAACAATAAGCCTAATTTTTAGAGAATTCATTTAATGTTTTATTACTGCATTGGCAATTTTTGTTCGCTTTTTGCTTAAAGCAAAAGAAAACCTCATTAGCTCTTACTAAAAGTTAGTTTTATGTTTATAAAAAGAGAAAATATTGGGGAAAAACAACTGAGGTATTAAAGAGATTGATGGGATTTTTTTCCCGCTAAACTCTGCTGCCTTTACTTATCTAGGGTTTGGGGTGCAGTGACTTCTAAAAACATCGCTAAAAGTCTTTCAAGAGATTTTTTTGCCTTTTATGCAAATGTCAAGGTTACAGTGAGGCAAAATAATACTGAAGAAATACAGACACACTCACAGTAAGAAAGGAGAGCTCATGGTGTGTCCTGCGGAGGAGAATGGAGCCAGCGCTCTCTCTCTCTCTCTCTCTCTCTCTCTCTCTCTCTCTGTCCTTTGAGAGTCACACTGAATGGGATCCCACCTCACTGTTTTCACAGTAGAGAGTAAATAGTGAAAAGAATGTCTCACAGCAGTGTTTCCTCGAAGAATCCTCTGTTCCCCTGACATTCCTATTGAACACACACACACGCACGCACGCACACACGCACACACGCACACACGCACACACGCACACACACACACTCATCCTCAAAATAGATATTAAAGAAAGAAACCGTATATATACAGAATCATTGTCATTAGTATTTTTCATCTTGGTCTCACATCTAACTTCACTCTCTTTAAGAATGCATGAGAGTGTCTTCGCGCGGGAGTCACTCAAGGATTCTGCAGTCTCTTCTATTTAATGACTTAGGGATTTTGGAGTCGTATGCCCCTGTTTGGAGGTCCTGCAGAGAGAGGAAGAAGACATGAAGCAGAATTTCACAGTAAATGCTGAGACACGGCATTGACTGCATGTTATTTGATCTTCTCAGGGTCCTAAAGGTGATTTGGGTTTGCCTGGACTTCCCGGACCGCCAGGCTTGCCAGGAATAAAAGGGGAGCGGGTAAGAATGGCTCGCCTGTTTAGAATATTTGGAACAACTTTTGATATGGGACAATGAATTTGAATGAATTCTCAAAATAAAAAAAAAACGGGGAGGCGGTCTTTGCGTAAGTATGTTTGGTAAGAAAACAAAGAAATAGAAGGATGGGTCCATGGATGTGCCATAGAATAATTCTATAGAATAATACTAATAAATCATGCTAATACATATATATATAATACTATATTAACATTATTTAGGGACAGAAAAGTAAACTTGAAGTTATGCTTGATAAATGAAAGTCATTGACATCAGCAGCTTTATAAAAACAGCTCAACTCTTTACAATCACCGAGCAGTTTTCACTCAATTACTTTTCTTAGCCTTTAAGGCTTTGCAATTATTTCCATTTTTTCTCCCATCAGTGTTTTAAAGCTTAGAAAAGTACAAAGAAGCCTTTGAAAAGCAAATTGGCCCTTTAGACGGAATGATTTTCTTAATGCATTTAAAGCAAATCTACTTAGGTGTTCCAAACAGGTGTAGATTTTGTAAAAAGAGTCAAACGGTGAGCGTACATTATTTAATCAGCGCTGTTGTAATGGAATTTTCGAGCACATTGTTATCCTCTGATATTCATGGGGATTTCTGAATTATACAGGGTGAAGGAGGTGAAGTTGGACCTAAGGGAGAACAGGTGAGAGTCTGATTACATTATCACCAAGTAGCGCTGAATTCACAAATCAATTACATTCATTTACAACAGGAGAGGCATTTAAATATATATTATATATCCACAGAAAGCATTTTAAAGCGTTATAGTGATTTTACCATGGTTAAGGGTGTTGTTAACCCCCTAAATCTATGAGATGTTCTCATTCGTCACTGTTTTTGATGTGTAGGGAGATCAAGGAGCGGAGGGAACACCAGGAGATAAAGGAGATGTTGTAAGTAGCACAGTAATATTACACTGAACATTGCAGCTATCGGTGCAGTACTGTATGTTCACATGAATTGAATATTTAGTCGTATTATCATCTTTTAAGATATTGCAAATGAAACTGTTTATTCTCTTGTTGTCGGTTTTACTTAGGGTGACCCTGGCCAAGCTGGAACTAAAGGCGAAGTGAGTTTTGGATCAACTTTACTTTCATTATATTTTAGAAAAGCCACTTTTTATTTCAAAGACCCCTGAAGACCAACATGCATTACTACAATGATTTATCATATTAAAGATAGTCTCATCATCATCTATTCACACAGTATATGGTCTCTGATGTAAATTTAGGTCGGTAACCAGGGAGATTTGGGTAAAAGAGGCTCAGATGGACCCCGCGGGCAGCCTGGCATCGAAGGACCTCTTGGTAGCCCCGGACCACGTGGCATGCAAGGGGACAGAGGGGTCCCGGGACCTCGTGGCTCCCAGGGTGGAGCGGTATGATTCGAACCTTTAAGAAGTGGTGGCTTTTGGGATATATAGCCATGGAAAAAAATAAGAGATCATTCCAAATTTTCATTTAATCAGCATTTCTAGATGTATTGTGGGCATTCCAGTCCAGTGTCTGTTGAATTTCAACAAAATCAAACCTCGGGAGTGACATAAAGTCATCCAACAGCAATGTGAAAGACTGACAGCATGACAAGACACATGATAAAAATCCAGGTTATCACATAGAATAATAATTTTTGAACTTTTCCTAAATACATGTACAAATATTCCTGTTGTATTGCTTAAAAGTGAATATGAACTTTTCTGTTATTTTCACCTGTTTCTCCAGTTTTCATTTTCTGTAAATGAATGCAAACAGAAACAATATTTTTATTTGAAATTTAGTAGAAATATTGTTGATAGTTCAGAAAATGATCAAATGATCATTTTACCTAAACACATACCTATAAATAGTAAATTCAGAAAAACTGAAAATAATTTTGAAATGGTCTCTTAATTTTTTTCCCATGGCTGTATATCAGGATAAAAGTAGGGATTGTGTGATTTTCATTGAAAACAAACTCATCTTTGTTCATAGGGTAAAGAACCAAGCGATCAGCACATCAAACAGATGTGCATGCGGGTGATGCAGGGTGAGTTTTCATGCCCGGATTTCCCTCATTTCAGAAATAAACCCGTTTTCTTGCTTTATCTTTGATGCATATGCAGAGCCTCTTCAGTCTAGAGAACAGATAAGCACTGACCACAGGAGAAACGTCAGAATGAGATGAAAGGAAATATTTTGTATTTTGTTTGAAAGATTCTGTTTGATTCCAGCCCGATAACATTAGCCATCAGTTCTGGCTCTTCCTCTCTGGCTCCTCTGGACCGCACGTCGCCGGTTCCCTCATGACTCTTTTATTCACATTTCACTGAAAAATTCATTTTCCTTTCAGCTGATCTGCACTTTCGCCTCAAAGTGATGAGTTTCCTTCTTCAGCCCGCTTCCACCCACCAAACCCTCCCCAAAAATCTTGAAAGCTCAGTCGAGCATCCTGCCGCATAGATTTTGAGCAAGTTTTTCTAAGCGAGAAGTGAAATTCACTGTAGCTGAGCCTCTGCTCAATGGCTCAGGGCCTGGGATTGGATTCTTCACATCGTGAATAATCAGTCTTCGCTTTTATCTTTTCTCACGATTGAAAATAATGTTGTAAAAATGCAGAATTGCTCTCCTTTTATGCTCAATTTCCCATCGCAAATTGAAAATGCAAAAGAGGGGAGAGGAGGATTCGAAGGGTGAATGAGGACAAATGAAAGGATTGAGCTCTAACAACTTTTCAACGCAGCAAAGAATATTGAAAACAGACTAAATTATCTGCTCATTCACAAAAATTAGTTTTCAGATGCTTTGAAATCACCCAGTATAAAAATGAATTTGTATTCATTTCTGTAAATGAAGTAGTACTAAAGATCCCCTCACAGTACACTTGACCCTTTCTTAGTGTTTTTGAACTTCGGGTAAAGGACAGTTTTTAAAGGTCCAATGTGTAATTTTTTGGAGGATCTATTGACAGAAATGCAATATAATATTCATAACTATGTCTTCAGCGGTGTATAAAGATCTTACATAATGAAGCGTTATGTTTTTATTACCTTAGAATGAGCTATTTCTATATACATATACCGCGGGTCCCCTTACATGGAATTCACCATGTTGTTTCTACAGTAGCCCTAAACGGACAAACTGCTCTACAGAGTGTGTTTCGTAAATACATTATCTCCAACAAAGAAGCAAAAACTCTTCAACATTTGTCCTGTTAAAGCCGCAGAAGCTATTTTAGTATTAGATACATCACGTAACCATGGACACATACAGATATGCTAGGGAAGTTCAAATATGGCCGCACTTCGATGACATTGAATATCATTGGTTCTCGCGTGCCTCGAGACCAGCGGCAAGTTCAAGCTCAAACCTGTGCTCAACGCTTTGCTACGGTTTCCGAACGACACGTTTCCTGGAAACGGTTTGCAACGGTGTGCAACATGGTTTGAGATACGTTTTCTCTTGTTTGGTTGGCGTGTCAAGAATGTCTGCCCAATCAGCAGCAACATGTATATAAGCCACGCGGTATTAAAGAGACAGCTCGCACAATGGGTCCAAGTAAAGTCGTTTACAAATGTGTCCGCTGCAGCTCGGTAAACGCAACAATTGAAGATATTAGAAGACATGTATTTTGCAGTATTAAACACGTATTTATACCGATTTCATCAGGCTCCGAAAATTCCTCAAATTCTCACGAAACTCGGCGGAAGTAGTAGACCATCCGGGTATTTCTTGCCAACTGTTTTTTTGCATACTGAGGTTTCGGACATATTCATGACTCATACTCTTTTTCGCCTACTATATAGTATGGAAGTAGGCGATTTTGGACGCAGCGATGGACACTTCTCTATCCCATGATGCAACGGGAGCTGAGCAACGATTCAAAATTGAATCAAATAAAAATAGCGGAAAACTTCAAAGCGGGTGTCCATTTTTTAAATGGAAGTACAGATTAATGAATTAATTATGTTTGTACCGACGCCTAGGTACAGGTTGATGTTAATACGTCATAGGTCAAAGAGCATACGGGTCACATGACAATAAAACATGGCGGATGCAGTACGTCTGAAATCTATTCATACTACTCCCACACGTACTTTATAGAAAGTACTGTTTTAATGGTCGATAGGTAGGTACAGTACTTCATTTAAATCAGTATGTACTGTCATAGTATGCGATTTCGGACGCAACAAGAATGGCCTTCTCAGCTGCCATAGTTGCAACTCTTGCGTCATCACAAGAGGCTGTTCAACAGCACCACTGTTTCCGTTAAAAAAAAAAAACGTTTCGCAACGTTTTGTCGGGGCTGAACGCAGCCCAGTTGTCATGCATGTTTTTTGTTTGTTGATTTATTTTTTATATTTTGAATACTGAACCTCACAGATGAGTAGGCCCTGCATGACGACATTTTAATATAAAATAATTGTTCAGCTGGCATCTGATTTGTTCAATAAATAATGAAAGAATTGGGTTAAACTGCTTCACAGAACTATATTACATCTATATTCTGATAAATATTATTTCGAGAGAAAATCCCAATTTTAATATCTGCCAAACTTTAATGTCTCCTTAAAATGTGCAATTAAAACAATTTTAGGAAATCTCTTAAAAACGAATGAATTACGGACAGAAGTTTTAACCTCAAGGGGGCGCTCTAACCTCACCTCAGACACACTACAGACAAAGCACACAGCAGTCAGTCTGCAGTGGTGGGCAGTTCCAATTAGAGTAAATCAATGGACGAAATAAAGTAAAAATGAGCTGTGCTAATGGCAGGAGACCATTCACACTCATTAGCATATTGGGTCTTTGTCTTTTCAGAACAGCTGGCCCAGTTGGCCGCAAGTCTGAGAAGACCAGAGTCTGGTGCGGCTGGACTGCCAGGCCGGCCTGGTTCCCCAGGTCCTCCCGGACCTCCAGGTGACAACGGATTTCCTGGACAAGCTGGTGCGAGAGGACTGCCTGGACTCAAAGGGCCTCTGGGAGTCCTGGGTTTTAAGGGGCAGAAAGGTGAGTTCTTATGGGTGTGCAGAATGTGATCACTACCTGTTCATTGGTTCCAACTAACCAATCACTGAATGACCAACATTCACATAAATCATGTTCTTTAAATATGCTAAAAGCCCAGACATAACAGTATTTCATTGTGTGTGTATTATAGGTGAGATGGGAGACAGAGGGGACAGGGGACCCACAGTTCGGGGACCCAAAGGCATGCATGGGCCTCCTGGTCTACCAGGTCAGTTCCAACAGGATCTCATCTTGTGCTGCCTCTTGTCAAAAATATCACAGATCCCCCCTTTCATGATTAGTTTATATCTTCCCAATTCCACCTTGTTGTCCTAATGCATAAATGAAAGCAGTGTTAATGAATACGATGCGAACCAATTCAATATGAAACAACTCGATCTGAATATTATGCCGGAGTAATAGAGTTTTGAAAATGACATTAAATTGGCATTAAATGAAACTGTCACATGTCTGATGAAATGAAGGTACACGAGGCGTTCCGTTTTATTGTGCGTCACTGACACTTACTGTCAATCAAATGAAATAGGATTTCTTATTTGGCCGCCTTCTCAGTGGTTTAATCTCACTGGACAGATGAGTCTGCTGGTAGCTAGCATCAAATTCACCAGTGCCCAGCGCCAGTTCAAGCAGATTTTTTTATTTAGCATTGATGGGAAGTTGACTGACCTCTTTATTTTTTATGTTTTGCAGGTGAACCTGGAAAACCAGGATACGGTCGGGATGGTCGTGATGGGGAGCGAGGGCCACCCGGTGTGCCAGGACAGCCGGGTGTTCCTGGGTTTCCCGGTCCAGCCGGCCAAGCCGGTTACTGTGACCCTTCATCTTGTAATCTGAGCGCAGGGGCTGCCCACCAGTCCCTCAAAGACTCTAATCTAAAGGGCCCAGGAGGAAACTAAAACCGTACTGATGGGACATCAAGGTCGGGTGGATCCGGATAGCGACAGCTCTGTGAGGACCACAAAAACATTCCCATCACAGAACCGTTCAAAACAGTACCACCAGACCACAGTGAGTTAAGTGTTTTGTGCCAGTATATGGAAGCTCAAACCAGCGGCCAATGTAGCCAATGCCATGTGCCAAAGAAAAACCTGCCCAAATCTTGGTGTCATAACGAAAACATTGTATAAAAATAAGGGAGGGAAGATACTGTACATCTCTGTAAATGATTTGATTGTTGTTTTGTAAGAAGTTCATTTCCCCGCTGAAGAACGCTGGTGATGTGCTTTATTGTTCCAAGATTGTGGGGAAACACAAAATACAGAGAGAAAATGCAGATACGCTCGTTTCATGATATTTCTATTTATTTTACATAGTTCAATGAAATTGAAGTTTGTACAGAGATCCGGGGAAACACTTTTGAATAAATCTGAATGTTTTATATGAAGTCAAAATGAAAGCAGGCCTCCAATTTTGTTTTGTTGAACAGCCCAACTTTTTCTCATTATATAGCAATGCCAAATTTGGCCACAAACGCCGTCAGATTGCTCTTTCAGTGCGGATGCTGATGTAGATGTGCTGGCAAACAGATTACTGGATAACAGCATCTGCTGTGGGAAACTTGCATTAATCTTGAGATGTCATTAAAGCATTCATTTCTATTAAAACCGACATCTAAATACAGACTGCATAATGGTAATGCATGATGTGAATGTTTATTAAAAAGAAATGATTTAAATGTTAATTACAAATAAAAATCTCAGCCCCTGAATATACAGTGGCCCCAAAAAGGCATTTGGACACTTTAGCCACACTTAATGTATATGTAAAATTGACACGCAATTTTAATCAAAATATTTCTGGTTCACAAAAAGAATTTGTATGTGAACTTGAGGGGAACCAACTCAAAATTTTATTTAAAAAAAATGCTTTAAAAACTACCAGTTTTAAAAGCTACCTTTTTAAGATGCCACTTGAGTTGATACAATATTTAGCTATCAAACCCAATGAAACGCATAAATTAAATGTGATGTAAGTGTCTGAACTTTTTTTGGAGCCACAGTTGCAAACACTTCTCATGCACTCAACAAGAGAAAACAACAATATCAGTGGAGTGCTGAGAGCCTGTTGAGAACTTGAAAATACAAGTTCTGTATTTTTCTACTGTTGAGAAATCTGAAAATACAAAGCACAGCATATCTGCAATATTTCAAAGAGAGAATTACTGTAATGATTAATGTTAAAGAGACGTGGTCACACAATAAGCTAAAAATGAAAAGTAAGAACACACATCTGAAATTCTCACGGGTTTATGACAATTATTTTACACACTAAATACAATGCAATACACAGGTCTGTTATACGCAAATATATTTGTAATGAACCAAATGTGTGTTACATTCTTAACGTGACGACAGTCTGTATTCACAGAAGGCCAAGTGCATTAATAGAGAAATCAATGAAGCCATGATTGAAAAGACGTTCCTCGGGGGTTTTGTGATATTAGACCACATTAATATTGATCTCTTAAGTCCACACTTCAAGTAAGTCACGGTTTTAAGCCCTTGAGAAAAATATTGAGAAATGTTAATGCTACATGAGTATCCAAACTTTATGAGTTTTGATATCTCTATTTACATCTATGAAACATCATTTATGATCATAATTATGATAAAAAACAATCGTCGAAAACTGACAGTATTAAAAAAGATGAAGGGAAAATAAAAAGTCGGAAATCAACTTTATCCGAGTTGCTGGAAACAAATCTCTCGGTATGTTAGACATGAACAACTGACCTGAACAATGAATATTTCAACTCTCAGGAGAGGTAATTAGGTACATTACATATAAAGATAAAAAGATATATGAATAAAACAGCAAAAACTTAAAGGTTTGCTTTCTCACAAGGGAGGAAGGAAAGAATGGTTTGTAGGGCTACATTTATTAAAGGGATAAAAATTTGAATTCAAAAATTCTTATGCTTTGTTCTGTTGAACACAAAAATGTATTCGAAAATGTTAACAATTTTCAGTTCTGGGACATCATTTACTATACCATATTAGGAAAAATGATTGTAAATTATTTTGTTCTGTCGAATACAAAATGCGAAACAAACAGTTTTGGGGCATTTTGACTACCATTTTCAATTCAATTTTATTTATATAGCGCTTTTCACAATGTGCATTGTTCCAAAGCAGCTTTACAGGAGCAAATAAGAAAAACACAGAAAGGTAAAACACAGCACAGTGCATGGTGTTTATAGACCAAGCAAGATCATTATAATAAATAATATCTAATAAATAAATGAATAAATAAATAAATGCAGTATTTCAATTTCAATTCAATTGTTCCTACTATGGTAGTCAATGATGTCCCAGAACCAAAAATTCTTCCAAATATCGTCCTTTGTGTTCAGTAGAAAAAGTAATTTATACAGGTTTAGAACAACTCGAAGGTGAGTAAATGACGACAGAATTTTCATTTTTGGGTGAACTGTTCCTTTAACATTAGTTAATGCATTTAGCTTACACGAACTAACAATGAGAAACGTATTGTATAGCATTTATTATTTTTAGTAATGTTACTTAAACTAATACATTTTCTTCAATAGGCTATTTGTTAATGTCTGTTCATTGTGCATTAGCTAATGTTAACAAGTACAACATTTTCTTTTAAAAATGAAGAAAGAAAGGATGAAGTCAAATAGCGGGAAGGAAAAATCTAAATAAGCCTTACAGAAAAGAACAATTCGACCGAAAAACTGATAAACAGAAATCAGTATGCCATGCACCAAAAGCAGAACATGACATAACAGTCATCACCCACATAGCTTTCATGTAAAGAGTGATGTCAGAAAGCTCAGATCCCTGCATCCCAGCAATGAGATTCACCTTCAAACCGTAAATCCCATTGACATCTCTAGATCACCTTTACAGATTCTAGATCATCATTTCAAACATATCTATTAAACGGGTGCCTTACAGAAAAATAAACCTAATCCAACCCACAGCCCCTGAAAAACCACACGCAAATAAATAAATACCTTATGACACATTTCTGCTGTGTAATATCAAATAAACAAACATTAAAATATAAATGATTTCTCCATTGCTAAAGTGTGAATATGACGTTGATGAATTACAACATACGAAAAATGTTCAAGTAACACGGAAAGACATTTTCTATACAAAGCAAAAGAAATCCCGTAAATATTTTAAATGCACTCCACAACACGTTCTTTGGAAAAACAAACCAGGTAAAGGACAAAATATACATACAAACACCAATATGAAGGTGTTTAAAGAGTCAGACTGGAAGAACGTTTATTTCCCTGTAAACAATTAAAGCTTATCTCATTCGTTTTTCAACGTTTGGTGGCCAACACAGCCGGATCGCGATTACTTCAGCGTTCCCCGTTGTGTTTGGTCAAACATGGCCATTTCGATATATTTTGCATTTATAACATAACATGCTGTAGAGGCAGGAGCCCATAAAACAACTGGGCTTCCACGTTTGGTTAAAATGTCTTTAAGCTTGAACGGATCTATCAATAATATTCCACTGTACACTTATTTTCAATGCATGAGATGATGAACCTCATAATTCACACATATTAGATGGTTATGAACACAGTTAGTATCTAAGGTTAATTCTACCTTATTTACAATGATGTATTATTTGTTCTCATGTTCATTTTCCGATTCAGATTGCATAGTGCCGCCACGATTTCATTAAATTAACTTGAATAATCAAATGTCAAGCAAAATTCTCACTTCAACTGCATTCACACCTTCAGATCAATCTGTCTGTTTGGTTTTGTGTAATAATTTGATTTAATCTTTCACACCCTCGATATGTGAGAAATGAGTTGGTCACCAATACATGGAGAATGAACGTGTGAAATAAAGATGCATTATGAAACTGAATGATGTCACGCGGCTATACCGTCGCCCACACTGCATCAGAAAAATGTACCACGTCCTGCCGTCCATCAGAGTATTGCGAGGCCTTTCACAAACACACAAAACAGGTGAAGTTTGATCAAACTGGGTTGCGTCTCAACTCCTAGCCGGGACGCCGTACTTCTTTGTACAAGAGTTTAATGCTGAGTCTGAGGTTTGCGTGGATGAGCTGGTTCATCGCTTGGTTTCTCGGATCGGGTTTGAGGAGATTCTATCCTTCCCGTCTGCCGTGAGGGAACGTGTAATGGCAGTCACTGGGGTTACATTTGCCCTGTGGACCCGGTGGACCAGTGGGACCCTGGATGCCTATTCCAGGAGAACCTGCAGAGAAAATGAATACAGCTAGTGAAAATCTCACAAGAAAAGAATGCGAGTGCGGCTTGCCCATGTAAATCATTTTAGCACAACCATGTAATGCTTCAATGATATTGGTTGGAATATGGTTTCCAGGGTGTTGCTTTGAGGTTGATAAGATTCGAACAAATCTCTAAACTTTTCTAACACAAAGCGCTTTTTGTTTTAGTTCATTTCTGGGCTTGTTTCGCTTTACACAGAAAAAAGAAAGAAAGAAATCAGAGAGTACACGGCGTATGGCGATAACGGCGCGCCGTAAAGTAATAATGAACCAAGCACTCAAGGCTTTTTACTGTTGCATTTGAAGTCCAAACAGCCCACACTTTGTACCTCTATACAAAAAAAAAACAGTTGTTCATTAAAAAATCCCATATTCATTAGTTTTATTTGGAAGCATTATCAGCCTCTGCTTTTAAAAAGTACAACATTAAAGCACCAATTTAAATAATTGCCGCTATCTGTGCGCTGCAGATTTCAAGAGTGTGAAATTTATAAAGCACGGCAATCACGAACGGGTATTTATGAGAACCACGGCCTGGCTGACCCCAGAAGAAACACAATGCAATGGAATTTATCGTTCTGTATGATATAGTGTGATCTAGTTGCGAATTGTATGATATTTTAGAGATAATGTGCCTATTGCTGTTCAACGAAATCATGCACAATAACCAAAAACGAATGAGCTTGTTCACATTAGCATTTGTTGTTGAATGCTCTATTCATCTTTGCTGTCATGGATCATGCATCAAAGAGATGTTCTGGGTTAAATACATGATACTTAAAGAGACAGTTCACTCAAAAAAAAGAACTTTCTGTCATTTAGTCACCGTCGAGTTGTTCCAAATCGGCATACATTTCTTTGTTCCGATGAACACTGTGAAAGATATTTGGAAGAATGCTTGTAACCAAACAGTTCTTGGCCACCATTGACTATCATAGTATGAAAAATTGCTTAATAAATTTCTTGAACACAAAAGAAGATATTTTGAAGAATGCAGGAAAGCAAACAGTTCTGGGGCACCTTTGGCTACCTTTGTCATTTTTCCTACTATGGTAGTCAATGGGGGTCAAGATCTGTTTGGTTACAAGCATTATTCCAAATATCTTTCTCTGTGTTCATCATAACAAGAAATTTATACAGATTTGGAACAACTCGAAGGTAAATAAATGATGATGAAATTTGGTTTTTGGGTGAACTGTTCCTTTAATGTGCAAAGTTAGTAGCCTATACGAGACATGCTGTCAATCACCACAGTAAATAGCACATCCCCTCGTTTTATAAAAACTTAAAAAACAGTACACACACATTTTTATATATACACACGTATACATATATTTCATTTAATATCGCAGGTATATGCATGTACCTGACGGGCCAATGGGTCCCAGTGCTCCTGGAATTCCCAACCCCATCTGACCCCGTTCCCCTTTCTGCCCCCGATAGCCTGCAGGGGATAAACACAAAACACCCAGAGTCAGACATGCAGTGTGTTTCTTTGCCAAGCAGGGGGTATTGAATGTGGGGATGTATGGGGGACGGTCGTGTGATTATATCTGAGCATTTCTTTTTTAAACAGGCACTATTCGGCGAACGCTACACTATTAAACATGAGTAGTCTTACTTTAAAGGTGCTGTATGCAACGTTATCCGTTTTATAAAGTCCACCAAACTAAGACCCTGTAATATTTCCTATTTAAATGACATCTGTCAAGACATGCCATGCTATGCTATAAAAATGGCTTACAACACCTTTAAATTCAGAGTTGTACTTCACCAAACCGTTCAGTTCTAGACTCAGCTATTTTGAAGGGGTGGGTGTGAAGAGACTGTTCCAAATCTGCTACGTTACACAACTGGCCTTAGAGCCGTCAGATTTTAGCGTTTTCAGAGTCCTTCAAGAGTAATGACAAATTCATCGATCAGAAGCGTAAAACAGTGTAGAACTTTGAACTCGATTTCAAAGTGTTTCAGGGAGCACTGCAGATGCTGACAGCGCACGTCACACACGGCGGGGCAGGCAGACCGAACAAACAAAGCTCATTAGCTGACGCTCATCTTTTAGTAATGTTTTCACACACACCGTATGACAACAATCATAAAATCATTTTCATAATGGCATGCAGAACACCGCCTCTGGTCAAAATAAACACGCATTAGTGACATTAGTTTCCTTTGAGGCAGACCGCAATCAGTGAAAAAACGCATATAGCTGAAGAGATTTTGAGTAAAAATACACAAAAACTAACATAATTATGAGTGCTAACTGTCACGAAAAGCTCACACAAACATACACGAACTACAGTAACAGACCAAAGTGTCTCCATCATCTCCAGATGCATTCATTCAAAGACATTCCACAGGAGGAAAGCACTCTACCTGCGGCATCATATCACGTTTTCCTTTGTCTGCTCACAATCACTTCATTATGACCCCCGGTCGAGGGGGGCGTCACACTGCACAGTTCAAAATAACTGCGACAGGGGGCGCTGCAATACAATACTTGCCAAGTGCAGCTTGCAGCAACATTTATTTCCCTTTTTCCAAGCTTAGATCTTACACACACGTAACATCCCTTATTCACACTTGGAGGAAAGAATGTTAACATCCAAAATATGACATTAAACTATATTTACATATACTTTGTCTTTGTAACATTTCCACAATTTAAAAATGCGCTCTTATTAACCAACATCAAATGAACCTCTTGATATTTATATAATATCATTTGGTATAATCAAGTCTGTTCTTGACATGCAGACACAGCATAAGAAAATCATTTTTAGTTACAGCTCAAAGAAGAATTAGACACATTTTAATGAAACCAAGTTAGAGGATTTTGTCACCATAGAAAAGAGCTTTAAATGAAAACCCATGTTACAAAGGGATTAAAAATGAAACATCATCACATTACACAAACACACAACAGATTAAACTTGAGCTTATGAAACACTCGCATAAGTAGGTTTAGACATCATGATGCAGGTTTAACTCAAACTGCACGAACAATGTATTTGTCATTTTAAGAAAAAAGTGAGCAAAACCGAAACACTTGAACTTCAGGAACGTATCTACAGAAAAATGAAAAAGAAGTCAAGCTCAACAGCACCATAAATATATGACAAAAGAGCACAAACATTTTGATTAAATACGCGGAAGTGTTGCATGTCCAATAAACACGCTTTCTCTTTCACTTCACAGGAGAGAGAATATTTACACTGCCCGTTCTCATTTACTTCACAAGAAAAGAAAATTTCACCCCAAGCGAAACAACCGAAAGCATAACTCAGATGTGTGGCCGAGATACTTTTCTTCATAAGCTATTCATTTGAGCACATAACGCGAGAAAACGGCCAAATTGAGGATTCCAGCGGAGGATGACGAGGAATAATGAGAAAATATGACTTGCAAACTTCCTGTGGAAGTCAACCTATGACAAATTAAAGAAACTGCTGAATTTCGGATTCGCCAACTTCCCCATCACTTCCTCCTCCTGCCATTGGATTTGTGCCTGCTGAAAAACACGGCTCTCCAGGCAAAATCCACAAACAAATGTGCCACACAAAGTGATACAAAGTGGCCTTTTAAAGCTTCATCTGCTGTTATAAATGCAGCAGAACATGCGTATCATAATAATCATCGCCGTATATTCATCTAACGCAACCCAAACTGTGTGTTTTCAGGGTGATCAATCAAAAGACACGTTATAAGTGTACAAGGATACAATATACAGGCTTGTAAAACGGCACGTCCTGACAACGGTTCAGGGTCCTCGGGAAGTCAGACAGAAGGGACGAAACCGAACAGCGAGACATTATTGATGAGAGAGGCTGGAGAAGATAGTTGCCTGCCTTTGATGAATGATCAGAATTCCTTATTTTCTCCCTGTGTGTTTTTCTGTTGTTGCAGGGTTTTAATCCAACAAAGTGAGATATTGCGAGGCTTTTTCCCATCTGCTCACTTCTTCTCTTTATCTTTTGTGCTCTCATAAGTCTGTCCAGGGCGATATTACATTCTCCGTTTCTGGTTTGGTTCTTCATCCGTCTTCATATGTCCCGCTTGGCTCTCGGCACCATACGCCACTTTGTCATGCAGCTACCTGCCTGTATTTCTCTGACGTAGCTATAGAAACCTGTGAATCCCAAATTTCAATGCTCACTGTTGCATGGCACTCGGTGGCTTCATTTCGACAGATTTTTATGCTTCTGTTCTGTTGGTGGTCAATTTCGGTGAATTCACGATTCAAAGCTTTATTTGCCCAACAATGACCTCAACCTTTCTGGGTCGGTGCAACTATGAGAAACATTTTTAAAAACGTCTGACGCTGTACATCCGAAAAAAAAAGACGAATACAGAGATTCTCAGATTTTTCTGACACTACCTTTTTTCTATTCAATCACGAAAAAATGGAATCCTTAAGAGACAAGCTTTGCTTAAATCTGGATAGACATAAATGTAAAGTTTCTCAGAGTCTTAGAAATATAGTCACGGTCTTGCGCATCTGTGTTTTTGTGTTTGCTGAGACCATCAGAGGAGCACCGTAAAGAGATCCGTGTATTTTAGTCTTTTTGGTTTTGGCTCCTACCTTGAGGGCCTGGAGGACCTGACTCTCCAGGGGGTCCTGGTGACCCATCATTACCGGGTGGTCCAGGAGGACCCTGGCGACCCTGAGCGGCTAAGATAGCTGCCGGTGTTTTCTGCAGCAAGCTTTCTGAATACCTCTCTGAAAAAGAATATGCAAACAAAAAACGGTTAACCTCGTAATTTCAAACATGTATTTGTTGTTTTTAAGTATTTTATATAAAAATAATTTATTGCTATGATGCATATATGAAAAAATAATTTGTAGTATACTTTGGTATCTTTCATGAGAAATTTCTATAGACATAACTTTCATACTGTACCTCGTACCGTTTTTGGTACGTTATTGTACCCTATGGACCTATTGTGTACCAGTTATATACCGGTATTGGCAATAACCGGGATATTAAAAAGCGCAATTATCGAAATCGCGTTAATTTGACACATATCGTAATATCGTAAACGACTAAAAAATGAAATAAAAATGATTACAAACTCTCTCTCTGCCATCATACACTTTTATTTTAAGTGCGATTCATTGACCAAATAACAGACAACACACAAAATAAAAAATGATTTTCACTGATGGCTTCATTTAATTCTTTTTATAAACATTTTGATAAATACCGAGATAATATTGTTATCGTGCTTTTTTGGGAATCAATAATTGTGTAGTGAAAATTGGATGTCGTGACAGCCCTAATAGGGATACAAAACATTTAATTGTAAAAGCTACAAAAAGACCCTTTGGGTACCACCCCAGCAACGGAAAAGGTACAATTTTAAATATTAAAAATGTAGGAATGGTCCTCACAATGTAGGATTTACCAGAACCACACACATACACGTACACACAACCGCAGAGCTGAAAGGTAAAAACACAGAAAGGGGTCTGACAGGCGGCAGATGTACCTTCAAACACACGCAATACTTCATTTAGGATGAAGGCTTTAATTTCCTCCAAGGCAGCTGTATCGCCCTGCGAAAAAACCCAAAGAGAAATGAAAGAAGAAACGAAGGCAGAGAGGAAAAACAAACATCAGCACAACATGATTTGCAGATTAAAAAAGTGCAGCTACAAAATGGCAGCGCTTCATGTTTTATTCATGGTGAGAAATGTTGGAGTTCTCGGAGATAAAGGATGGATGGCACATAATGGTGTAATCACCATCTCTGCTCTTCATGAGCGCAGCGCTGCACAGGAGGAGGCCTGAATGTTGAAGAACACATCGCCGGAAAACAAACCTATTCCCTCCAATCAAAAGAAAACCTTTTGCGGTTCAAGGCCATTCTGTCAAACGCTCACAGAACCCTGCGATGGGACCAACCTCAGAGCGCCCGAGGCCAGATCTATACCTCAACGAGGTGTGTGCTGGGTTGAAATAAACCGGGCAAATGAACACACGATCTGTTGAAATGTTCACATCACTTGCATTAACGCACTTTTTAACACAAGCCACTTTGACGTCTGCACAAAGAGCGTTGCAGATAGTGTAACGGAACGGTGGGTTGTGGGTTTTATGTCATATTTTTGGTTATCTTAAAAATACAGCCGCAGAAAAAATTAAATTTTAATTTAAGCAGCATTTCTAGATGCATTGTGGCCGTTCCAGTCCGGTGTCTGTTGAATTTCAACAAAATCAAACCTCAGGAGTGACAAAGTCATCCAACAGCAACGTGAAAGACTGACAGCATGACAAGACACATGAAAACTGTGATCCAAATCAATGCTATTACATAAAAAAAATGATTTTGTAACTTTTCCTAAATACATGTACAAATATTATTACTATATTGCTTAAACTTGAATATAATCTTGTTTTCTTTGCAGTATTTGAGGCCTGAAAAAATACAGAGCATCTTTTCTGTTCTTTTGATCCGTTTCTCCAGTTTCGTTTTCTGCAAATAAATGCAAATATAAATATTATTTCTATTTGAATTTTGGGAGAAGTGAAACAAAAATGATCATTTTACCTAAATAGTACATTTTAAAATCAGAAAAGCTGATTTTGAAAAGTCTAAAATTAGTACATGTGTTTCAACACTTGCAATGCCTTTTAAAACAGTGTCACCCATCAAAGAAGTTTTGGGTCTCTGTGTATGTGTGAGTTTATGTACTGTATATGGTGTTACATGCACTCAAGCTTTGGGAGATTTGAGATTTGTAAATGCATTCTCTCTCTCTCGCTCGCTCACAAACAAAACACCCTTAATGGTCCCCTTCTGGGTGACATGGATGTGAGGGCTGCTGTGTGGTGACGGCGATGCTTTTGGGAGTCTGCGTGTGTAATTATTGTTATACGGAGCTTTTAATGATTTATTCTGGAGTGTAAACGCATGTGTTTTCCACAACAAAGCAATCAATAGCCCTTCCCCTTTGAACAGTGCAGTGTGACCCAGCGGTTATGGATTGAGGCTGTGGGCCAAGAGGCTGCTGCAGATTGGGAGAAAGCGGATCTTTACTGAGGTCATAATATGACCCTGGATCACAAAACCAGTCTTAAGTAGCACGGGAACATTTTTAGTAAAAGACAAAAATACATTGTGTGGGTCAAAATGATCGATTTTTCTTTTATGCCAAAAATCATTAGGATATTAAGTAAAGATCATGTTCCATGAAGATATTTTGTAAATTTCCTTCCTTAAATATATAAAAACTTTATTTTTGTGAGTGGATGGTCTGCCACAGTGCCCCTGATTAACAACTTCAAAGGCTATTTTCTCAATATTTTGATTTTTTTGCGCTCTCAGATTCCTGAGTTTTAAACGGTTGTATCTCAGCCAGATATTTTCCTATTCTAACAACTCATATATCTATAGAAAGTTTATTTATTCAGCTTTCAGATTATGTAAAAATATCAATTTTGAAAAATTGACCCATAAGACTGGTTTTGTTGTCCAGGGTCACGTTCTCTACCCTCCAAACCAGTCTGCAGTCGCTATATGACGTAAAGAATTGTTCACCCTAACAACGAATTAATTGTCAGCTATATTGTAGGTGGTTACGTGCCCTAGGGTTAATGACGGGCTGCACAACTGGCTGTTGATATTTTTGTGTGTATTTATGCCTGTATATACTGTAGGTCTTTGGCTGCTTATACATTTAACTGCATATATGATTTCTTATAACTTTATAATTGTGTTTTTATAATTGTTCACCTGTAAAAACTGTATTTCATTCTTCCTTAAACAATGACAATAAAATTCTATTCTATTCTATATTTTAAAAATCTGATCGTGAAACGGGTATTTCGGTGGCGCAAACATGTCATTCTGATTTGACAAATTAGTTTCCTTCCAGTTTACAACTGAAAATGTTTAGTTATCCTTTGCTGCAGTGTCTAATACATCATATCATGTCAGTTCAAATTGGCAACACTCTTTTAGAAATACATGAATGACATCTGGTCGCTTTGTCACTGTCAGTGTGAAAGCCCGCTGGCTAAAACATACACTTTGGTTTTAGATCTGTAACAGCAGTGCCATGTTCTTACCAGCAGATTCACGCTCCCGAGTGATGGAGGCAGGCCTGGTTCTCCTTTCTGTCCGGGCGACCCAATGGGTCCTCTGTCTCCGTTTCTCCCTCTTTCTCCCTGGACTCCTCTCTCTCCTGGAATCCCTGAATCCCCCTGTAGGAGCAAAACCGGAATATAAAACTACACACGATGGAGAACAGAAGCAAGCTGTCATGAGCTGTCCTTGTTCCACCTGACACCCCCTCTGGTCTTATATAAGACACAAAGCACCATCATTGAACAATCAAAACTATGACATGCAGTCACAACTACATGTGGTCTTTAAAAAATAAAACATATTCTAATTTTTTATTATTGGCAAGTGTTGCAGTCACACCAGCTCATTTAATAATAAACTGGACTGCATGTTGGTTACCACACACTGGCACTGGTTCGGCAGCCAAAATGTGATTTAACTAAACTATAATTCTTTAAAAAAGAATAAAAATATGACATTTTTCATTACACTCTCAGCAGGCCAAGAAATATCAAAACCCATTTTTGTTCAAAAATTGACATTCATTATAAAACAACTGTATCTAAGCCACGGTCGGTATAAATTGGATTTCCACATTTTTTTTATAAATAACTTAAAAAATCCAGACGGCCAAAATGAGCGTGCCATCTAAATGTTATTTTCCAAAATAAAATAAAGATCATACCCGTTCCCCTTTAGAACCTCTGTCTCCGGGTCTGCCCGTGGCTCCCTGTGAAAAGAAAAATCAGATAAATCGAAGAAATAAGGAGAAGCACAAAGGTAAAGGGAGTCTTAGCAAGAGGCGAGACAAATAATTAGATATTTGGTATGAGACTGACCCTTGAGCTAAAAGCCTCATCCATGGCAGAGACACTCCAAATCCTTCCTTTTATTACGGCTTACACTCAGACTGACCGCACACACGCATGCGCGCGTGCACACACTTTATCAAGCTATCTAAATGAGGACGAAGCATAGATTTCTATGAGCCCATTAGCCCGTACACCATTAGTAGAGGGTTTCACATAATTCTTACACCCTGCAATGTTCACACCGTGTTCAATAAATACACGAGAGTGTGTTAGTTAAAGGCGCACTGTGTATCGTAAGGAGGATCTATTGTCAGACATGCAATATAATATACATAACTATGTGTTCAGAGGTATATAAAGACCTTACATAATGAAGTGTTATGTTTTTATAACCGTAGAATGAGCTATTTCTATCGTAAATACGTTATCTCCTTCAGCAAAGAAGCAAAATCATCTTAGACATCTTAGTGCTGTGTCAGCCACCGTAGTGCTTCGAAAGGTAGGGGTGGAGTGAGCCGTTGGTTGCAATACGCAACCTCACCACTAGATGCCGCTAAATTCAATACACAGGACCTTTAAAGCTGTAATGTATAATTTTTGCTGTTTAAAAATGCAGGTTACTAAACATATCTTTATGTAGGTTGAAGTCAAATATCATCATGTCAGAGAGCAAAACATAAATGATATTGTATTTCGAGTACTTTCTACCCAAAAAGTTTGGAAGAATTGCAGCTTTGAACAGAGAATGTTTTTCATGATCAAATTAAGATCTATCCAAAATGTATACAGAAATCCATTCTAAATCCCACAATACACATACTTTTTGGTACAACAGTAACTAACAAAACCCAGATCCACACACACAACAGACTGATTCTCACTCATTGTTCCCAAATTGCATTTAAGGAAGGAAATTATTTGGCTGCTTTTACGGCCCAACTTTCTTTTAGTTATTCAGGAGAGAGTATGTGTAAAAGCAGCGCTCGGTGGATTCATAAATGACCATTTTCCTCCCAAACTCATCAAAGCAGAAAAGCTCTTTCTCTCCTGGTCCTCTGAGAGGAGCACGGTCGAGAAACACCTCATTGCGCTCAAAACCACTCTTCCATTTCTCTATCTCTTTTTCTTGGCACGTCACGGCTCCCGCTAGCTCCTGGGGGAACATCTCTGTATCTAATTCACCTGCTGGATTACAGCAGCCGAGCAAAAAAAGAAACCCAATCTAGCCTGCGTTTCCAAAGCGGGCGGCACTTTGTGAATGCTTCCCCAACCATCTGCTTTCATCGGCAGCCCCCTCCATGTCAAACAAGCTCTCTCTTTCTATCGTCTCTCTATTCCCCAGCTCCTGATGAGGAGAGCTTAAACCCATCACCGTGCCCACTGAATTGTGTTTCCCTCAGCTCCTGTTATAAAAGAGATGGAGAATTTTACAACCGAGGGGATGAGCAGACGTCCTTCCTGCTAGATGGCACTGTTGTACCACCGTAGACGTGCGGATGCGTGTCGATGAGGGAGAGAGGAGGGTTAAAGGAAAATAAAAGAGAAAAAAACCTCAATGAGTGGTCCGACACCCTGCAAACACACGGCCGTGCCATTTGAGACGACGGTGACGTGAATGGAAGCAAAAATAGGGCCGGGCTTCCAGTCATCAAACTTCCTCTTTTTGATTTGGACCTATGTGAACCTTGACTCATTTAACACAGTATGAGGGGAAAACGACCACTTGGAGAAAAAAAAGAGAGAAATCGCAATGCGCAATATGGAGGATATGGGAATGAAGGTACAACCTACCAGTTAAAAGAGGATAAACGAGAAGGTTCAGCCAAAAATGAAAATTCTGTCATTATTTACTCAACCTCATGCAAACCCGTATGACTTTCTTTCTTTCACAGAACACAAAATAAGATATTCTGAAGAATGTTGACTTGCACTGGTTTTGTTTCCATACAATGGAAGTCAATGGAGGCCAATGTTGTTTGGTTACCAACATTCTTCAAAATATCTTCTTTTGTGTTCCGAGAAAGAAAGAGAGCCATGCAAAGAAAACAGTGGCATTTCCAAGATGTCTGCCGAACAATCGGGCTTGACCCCAAAGGACTCATTGGTTCACCTCGGTCTCAACCTTTTCTCATTTATCTCATTACGATCTGCAGATGTGTGATTGTGTGTATTTACTGCGCCGTCTGTCTGACGGAGGCGTGCGTTTGTCGTTCTCTGATGTGTCGGTTTCCTTCTGTGAAGTGTAGACGAGCGATTGTACCAAAGTTCTGCCAGAGATCTGCTTTCTGTTGTGACAAGGCATCAGGCGACAGAACATTTTTTGACATGACAAGCCTTTCTAAACTACAAACACAGTTTGTAGGGGACATTTAATTAGCGCTAACATGCATTATTCATGATTTAATGGCTCGTGGCAGGGATCTTATCCACGCGGAAGAGCATTAGCAGTGAGTAAGCGATCTTATTATTGAAAACTTTACAAGACTAATGACTGGTGTTGGGCTTTTATTTGCCCGGGAAAGAAACAAAGTGAGCGAGACAGAGATAAATGTGGACCAAGCCTTCGTCAGCCACTGTATGCTTACAAATTCCTGGAAAGTTTTTAGAGCCAAGTTATTTGCACTAAGATTATCTGCTGTGACAGACACGAAGCCAAAATCCCACCCCGCATCATTGACTGTACGATCACATACCTCATAGCCTGGAATTCCATCTTTTCCCGGCCTTCCCTGTGGAGGAGACAAAATATTCCCATTAATCTTTGCAACGAGAGCAGATTTGCTTTGTTTGTAATCTACATATTTAATGAGATGTCCCAATGAGCACAAATGTTTGATGCTATTAGAAAACCACTTGCTCTTTTACACTGCCAAAACAAAACCAAAAAACGTTTTCAAGTATTTTGTCTTTTTTTAAGTATGTTTAAATAGTGGATCAGTGGAAACAAGACTTATTTAATAACAAGAGTTATTAAAGCTAGTTTTCAGAGAAATCTAACAGAACGCAGTGAGGTTTATACCTCGACCAGGAGATATTGAAATCATTTCAATTAGAAAGTTAGCTTAAGTCAAGTGACTCTTTACTTTCCTGATATATCTTTCTGTTTAAAAAATATGAATCTGTAAAAAAAGTGAATTAATTTGAATGAATTTATTTTAAAAAATGTATAACATTGAGAAAATAGTTTTTAATCAACATTTTAAAACAAACAGAATAATAAGAAAATTATAATATATTAAAAACTATTATTAAAATATATGATTAAAAATATTATAAAAATATACAATTAATCAAATATATCTTGGGTTGAGTTTGTTGATTTTTGTTTTACAGACACGCCCCTTCAACCACCTGATATACATATTTCACTATTCACAATCTAATCAATTTCCAATACATAAACGTCCTGGCTACATTTGGTTTTCATTCAAATATCCTGTTTACATTTAAAATCCATGGTTAAGAAAGCTAAATGGATTACTGTATGTCTGTCAAACATTTCTATCAAAAGAGAGTTATTTACAAATTCTTATTCTGTGACAATGTATTTACATTCTGTGATGCTTTTCTTAACATTGTGTACATTTTGGGACTTTTTTATCTACAAAGCCAAATGTAATGTAAAAACTTTGAAGCTCAATATGTCAAAACTGCTCAGAATGCAGATAGAACCTTATAACTCCAAGGTGACGATTTCATCTTGATTTTAAGCTTACTGCTTCTAGTCTAGTTTACATTTGTACTTTAGTATGCATTTGTTTTGAATTTATTATCGCAGCAGTTTGAAGTCTAAAGGTAATTCAACAAATGTGTTCAAGGCGACACTGCTGTACGAATAACCAAACATTTTCAGTATATGAGACCTGCACACCCGTTCTACCGAGGCAGCCGATGAAACATTTTCCCCAAATTTTATTTCACACCACAGCACAAATCCACACAGCGTTGAGAAGAATATGTGGGATTGCTTTGTGCTGTGAAGTGAGATATTACAGCAGAAACCAGCTGATGGGGTTTAGAGAGAAAAGTCTCACTGGTGTGACTTGACTATACGCGCTATATCTTTATATGATACATCTTACGGTATCGAGGTAATCGTGTGATGAGATTCATAGTAATTCAGTTAATCAAGAGATATCGTTGTTGTCTATGATGTCAGCATGCCAGGATCCGTGTGACAGCCCATTGAGCAGAACTGAACAATGTTTGTGTTGTAACTCTTGAATCCGCTGCGAGTCAAATCGAGAATCAATCGTCAAACGAATCAGTTAATTAAATCAGGCTGGATTAAACGACATCAAGCTGTTAGAAGATCTGAGAAGAAAGGAAACAACCTAATGAAGTAATGTTATTATGAGGGTGTAGATTACAGACGGGTGGAGTGTGTGCGACAGATCGCAGGCAGGTGTACCGCACCGTGACAGATCAGTAGCATCCTGACATGTTTTTGTTTTACTTGACTACAAATCATTAAAACAAGATCAATTTACTTGAGAAGCAAAATGAGACCACCTGGAGACCACCACAAACAACTATTCACTTGACTAACCCGTAACGGTGCACTGTTTAACTTCATTTATAAAAGAGAACAATATTTTTTAGCTTCAGCGCTGTTCCTAGTTGTAAAACAAATGTTGTGGACTATGCATATTGCTGGCGGCTTAGACAACATGTTAAATGCTTTCTCATTTGTAAATCACTTTGGATAAAAGTGCTACATGAATAAATGTAAATGCAACATAAATGTACTATTACGTACACTATTTGCATATTAGACTCAGATATTTATGTGTGATAAGTGAGTTTTGTCTTTGTTTTCACCTATATCAACTGATATTAAATCTGCTTTTGACATAAAATACACCCACTGCATACTGAAGATACAATCTCTGATTAGGAATTAAAGGGATAGTTCACCCCAAAATGAAAATTCTGTCATGAATTACTCAACCTCAAGTTGTTCTTCGATCTGTTGAACACAAAGAAATGTATTTGGAAGAGAGCAACAGAGATTTCTGGGGCACCTCTGACTACCATTTTAATGTTTGTTTTCCTAAATCCTTCAAAATGTTTGATTTTGTGTTCAACAGAACAAACAAAAATACAATAATTCTTACTACCATGGTAGTCAATGGTGCCCCAGACATCTTCCAAATATCTTTGTGTTCAACCAAACAAAGAAACTTTTAAACAGATTTGGAACAACTTGAGGGTGAGTAATTCATTACAGTATTTTCGTTTTTGGGTGAACTGTCCCTTTAAGAGTTCTGGCACTTTAGATTTAGTGTATAAAGTTTTGTTGCAGGTGTATTCAGGTAAATTACAGACAGGTGTAGTTCATGCTAGGATGGCTTACAGGGGCTCCAGGTGGCCCCTCCGGTCCAGGGAAGCCAGTTTCTCCCATAGGCCCTCGCTCTCCCTGCGTGAAGAAAAAACAAGGAAAATAGGACATCATCATTCTCTCGTCGTCTCGCTGCCAAAAACCTGCCGCGTGATTGACAGCTGCTAACAAGCAACAAAGCAAATCTCACCGGCTCTCCAGGGATGCCTGTCTCACCACGCGGGCCGGGCTTCCCCTACTCACCACAGGAAAGAGAAGCAGAGAGGGAGACTGAGTGAGAGTTTTATTTCAAAACCAGTGCCCATACGCACCTGGATAGCTGGTGACACTGCTACAATGTGCTTTGTTTTACGCATGAAAAATGTGATGGAAATCCAGGTTAAGTTTTCCTAAATACATGTACAAATATTACTGCTGTGTCGCTTAAAAGTGAATATGAACTTGTTTTCTTTGCAGTATTTGAGGTCTGAAAAAATGCAGAGAATCTTTTCGGTTATTTTGACCTGTTTCTCCAGTTTTCATTTTCTGCAAATAAATGCAAATAGAAACAATATTTTAATGTAAAATTTGGTAGAAATATAGTTCACAGAACAAAACAAAAATGATCGTTTTACCTAAACACATACCTATCAATAGTACATTTTCAAATCAGAAAAACAGTCTCTGAAGTTGTCTCTGAATTTTTTCCGCGGCTGTATTGCTATAAAACATACACCTGTGACATCATTACATCAGCAATACTGAGTCACTGCATCTTTGTTGCCTGGCAACCATTTTGTTAAATTGTTTCTTAAACACTATAATTTCCCCCCCCCAATATCTTTACATTTTGTTGCAAGGTGTTTATTTTATAAAATCATGTCACGTACATGAAATAAAAGCTTGTTGCTTTTGTAGAGTCATTTCATACAAACATAACTTACAGAAGGACCAGGAACGCCAGGTTGACCAGGTACTCCAGGATCACCCTTTCAACACACAATCATAAGACAAGTACACGTTAATTCCCCCAAAATGATCTCAATTTCCATTTTTTAAACCCACTGCACATGACAAACACTCCAAAACCCAAATCTCCGAGTATGAGAGTTAAGACTTGCTCTCTTTCTTCTTCCATATGTGCTCTGCTGGCTCCAAGAATTAATGAGCGGCTTTTAGGTTTTGGGGCACAGCACGAAAATAAACAGCTTGAGATCAGGCAGCCTCGTGGCTGTTGTGGAATGGGGCGGGTTTGTGAAACGCCAAAACAACTTGACAAGTCCTCTCAGGGAAGAGTGGGCGATTTTGATGCCGCTCCAAAGAGGAAGCCGCTCTTACATGGAGACGAAAGCGAGTCTCCGCGCAGCAGCGCTCTGATTCGTTCAGGAGGAAACGGTGGGGGGGTGTTCTGCATGGGTTTGCAGGCAAGATTTAACGAAGCCTATTATTTCTTTCCTCTCTAGTATTCACGCTCTTTTTCACAGAATTCTCAGAGTGCTTTGGTGGGACTATGACTAATCACTGCAGAAGTGAAATCTGAATACTAACAAGCACTTTCCATTAACACAAATCAGAGTCTCTTGAAAAAACTTGAAAACTCCAATTTTACATCCGTTAACAAATTTTAGGACGTTTTTTAATTTCTAGCAGCTAATATTTATGCTATTTCAAGTTAATGTTTAATGTAATTTCATATAATATGTGGGATTTGTCCATAAAATGCTCCAGAAAAAGAGGAAAAAACAGCAAAAAGCACGGAACAGCAAAGTGTTCTCAGTTTGTGGAAAAAAACAATAATCCTTTAAATTATGAATGTCTGTTCACCATTTTCCATCTCTCCATCACACACAAAAGCTCAGGAAACTGCAAAGTCGTGTCAAAAAGCGTAAAAAAAGGAGAGTAACATCTTGTTACTCACACTCAGAGACCGCGAGAGAACATCTAATGACATGACTCATCCAAATGAGCTTACCTTAGCACCCGGCAGACCCTCCAGTCCTGTTAATCCCATCAACCCCGGCTCACCCTGGAATAAAGGAAACACATTTTAAGATCGGTATGAACACTTCTGTGTATAAAAGTCTGTGTGTGTGTGTTTAGATGGGAGTCAAAAGTGTATCCAGTGTCTTTTTACATTAAAGTTCCAGTGTATGAAATTTAGCGGCATCTAGTGGTGAGGTTGCGAATTGCAACCAACGGCTCACTCCACCTGTCCCCCTCCATTTCGAAGCATTATGGAGGCTGACAGGTTTTGCTTTTTTGCAGAAGATAACGTATGTATGAAAATCGCTCTGTAGAGCAGTTTGTCCATTTAGGGCTACTGTAGAAACAACATGGCGAATTCCATGCAGTTCCCACCGTGTATGTAGACAGAAATAGCTCATTCTAAGGTAATAAAAACATAACGTTTCATTTTGTAATGTCTTTATATACCTCTGAAGACGTACAGTAGTTATGTATATTATATTGCATTTCTGTCAATAGATACCCCAAAAAATGACACTTTTAATGCAAACATTCTCACAATTCAACTTATATACTGTAGGGCCCTGACAAAAGTAAATAAGCGGTTTTAATAACACCACAGGGCATATTATTGGACCTCATGTTAGATGACACGTTTGTAATGTGTGCATGTACTGTATATGATATAATCTGCAAACACTGAACGCCATTTTTTATGCATGTGACATCAATTAGAAACAGTCCATTCATCTCGATCCTGACACGTGTATCACTGTAACTCTAATTCTGTCGCATTACCGTCCTGACAAAGCATTTACTTCCCTTCTCGCATTCTCATTCAGTCCGCCGCTTTAATAAATCACACCTACTTTTCAGCAAACAGAGCCGCTCGTAATTCACCCGAAGCTTTCTGTCGTACCGAACCGCTGTACGGCACCCCGGCGGATGTGTGTACAAGCGTCGTACATTATGTTCGCCCCGTGTCTCAGCCGCTGTTGACGGACAGCAGCGGGCGCAACATTAACGGGTAATTGTTGCACATGTAGATAGCCACGAATAACAGAACGCAGACCTACGTGAGAGGATCTGCTGGAGACAGATGGGGCAATTCTAGCACTGTGCCGGAGACTGCTGGGACCATTTATTCAAATGTCAAATTAGCATGCCTGTGAAAAATCGTTCCTCGCAAAAATAATAAAACAATAGAAAAACCCTAAATTGTACCCGTGGGAACGAGGGCCGGCTTTTTGGCGGCATAGCTGCAATCATACAGTGCTTTTGTTGAGGGTGTGTATGTAGTGAAGTACATGACATCTCCCACAGGCTGACAATATGCAGCAACAATTTGATTCAGGCGCCTTTCCTGCTCATTCCTTTTGTTGTAGAGAATGTTGTGTCTAAACTGCTGTGCTTTGCTGCTCTCGGACTATTTCTGAGCCAGGAGACGTGATTAATGGAGACCGGCCAAAAGTGCTGGCCTGAAAAGTGTCGAGGCTCAGAAAGGTCGAGAGGACCATTTGACACGACTATTACATGTGTGTATCTTATACTAGTTTGCAGGTTTTGTGGGAATGCCATTCCATTTTCTACAAGTTCAGGTAGAATAACACAGAAGCACTCACCATCCGTCCATCATCTCCTTTTGGCCCCTGAAACACAACAAAGACAGAATCAGTGCTCATGATCATGAAATTAATGTCAATTGACTATTCACATGTGTGATCTCATTAAAACCAATTACTCCAATCTGGGCACCTGACTGCTTAGATAAGCTGTCGAACAATAACCGATTATTCTGATATAGACCGTTTCATCGGACACGCGCCTGACCCCCAGTTAACTTCCGGTTTGTGTTTGGCTAGTGTCTAGTAATTTATATTTGATTTAATTTATGCTAATATTAATTAATATTATTATTTTATTGTATAACAATTGTATTAAATAAACAATTTGTTGAAATTTGTTGTATGTTCATTTTATTAAATAAACAATTTGTTGAATGGGTCCTGTAGTTTGGTGGCATATAAAGAAACCGTGTGGTACACTGACATCTAGTGGCTGAGCTTGGTATCGCAGTCTAAATTCAAAATATTGGCGAGACAAGTTTAGCCAAGTAAGGGTTCTTCTTGGTTTCTTTTGATTGTTATCAGAAATAATCTACAGGCACTCTATTGTTTGTGAATGTGTACTGGAAGGTCAGTTGGGGTCACAAAAGTAACGTTTGTTTATGTTGTTATTTATACGTCTATAAAGTGATGCCAAAAGCTCAAACTATTTTCAATATATTTTCTCAAACTACTTTCTCAGATTATTTGCTAAACTAGACTACCTGTCAAACGTTTTTGAACACTTTCTCATCATCATAAAAACCTTTTTTGTTTTTACTGCGTTGCAACGTCACATTGCGTCTAGTGGGGACATACTGTAATATTTGCAAGTAAATGAAATATAAATATGCTTATTAATATCATACATCAGACTTCATCTCTTACAAATGATTTAATAAAAAACGGCTTGTTTGTATTTGCGTTGGCTTCCAATTCACCCTGTCAAGGTTTATTTTGCAACAACCAGCTAGATACACTTGATCCCTTACTTAAAAAACATCATTATGATCTAATTAAAATACCTAATATTTGCATACAGTGTGAATTTTAATGCTTAGCAGATTGGTCAAGTCTCTCACAAGTCACGTTGTGTGAGTAGCGCGATCTGCGCTGCAAATTCTGAATTCAAATGACATTGGTTTTAAAAGGTAGCCCAAGTTTCCCAAAATCAAACATGACCGCATATTACACATCATTTGAAAGCTAATTTTGCACATACGGTGAGCTCATATATCATGAGTGATCATGTTGCCATAACCCTGTCACATATCCTGCTTCTATGAGAGCTCTTCTAACCACAAGCCTCTTGATTGGTTAAATAAAGTTCAAATGAAGTTTAAGTGAGCTTTCTCTGAGTGCCGTGGTTTTAAGCACAGAATGTGCCTTGTCAACCGAAGCTTGTCACGTTCCAGAGCAGGTTCGTCTGAGGATAGAGCAAAGCAAAGCACCCTGGGGATTTGCAAGCAGCTCCTTGTGTCTATTGCAGTGAGAATGGAGATTGGAGTATGTCCTCCTTCAGACCTGCTGATAAGGGTTTAGTATCTTTTCGGTCGTGGCGGGCGGTCTGGTAACAAGGGGCCGGGACGGAATAGACTCTTGTTCTTCATGGAGAGCAAGGGCACATTACATACAGAGTAGATAAGTCTGCGTGTCGCAGCATTGATAAGCTAATCGGATAATTCCACGGGGCAGAAAAGCTCTTTTATACATACAGAAACGCACACAGGATGTATATTTATATACAGTATGCGCACACAGATGTTTTTCCTGCCTGTCAATTACTTCTATACAGACAGCTGAGATGGGTTTTGCTTTTCTTTCTTTCGACCGCTGTCATTGTGCTTCACAGTCTGTGGCTGTGAGCCGCCTTCTATTCATCCGCTGCAAAAGAGCTTAACAGAATACAGATTCCTAAATCAATGCTTGTTTTGTTGTATATTGACATGAACGCTTCATTTAAAGTCAACAATTGATCCCCTGTGAGAAGTTAGGTGTAAACATCTTTTTGCTTTATTCAGAAGAAAAACAGAGAAACATACCGGGGGTCCGGGTGGTCCAGGTGGGCCTGTGTTAGTCCCTCCATTCTGTAAACAAAATTAGAATTACTACATTAAAATAATAATACAATGTGAGTAATGCGAGTAATTTTATTATCTAATAAAATGCTTTTAGTGTATTTTGGTTTCATTTGAAACGTTTTACCTGAAGCTTATAGAGACTGCTCATTCCATTGCCCTCCGTATATGGACCTCCCTGCAAAGAACAATAATTGTTAAATAGGTTGAGTCATTTAACAACAGCTTACAAGAATCAGGACAGGATGGTTTTTACTGTCCACTGATGTGATGACAAATCACAAAAAACAAAATGATCTAGAAAAACACTGATTGATTATAAGCGATAACTACACATACAAAATAAGTCAATTTTCTGTTAAATCTCATGCAAAGCCACACAACAGGCTCACACAAACAGCATCAGAACGTACCGGAGGTCCGGGTGGTCCGGGTCTACCTGGAGGCCCGTCGCTGCCCTGCAACAAAAACACATCTATTGCATTTACATGCATAACACAAACCGCCTCTCCAAACACAGCATGGGACTGTATTGAATATCAAGGCCAACGCCACGCTGCATTGTTAGCAAATGATGTGAATAATAACAGCTTTCAGATGGAGCGTTTGGAAGTTTTGTGTATAGACTCTCTGCCCCTTGGCCCTACCGGGCGAACTTTGAGCGGAGCCGACCATCTGATGAAAACCAATGAAAAATTCCTCCATTTCCTCTCTACTGCGTATCTTAACACTGCAGGGCACTCCGCAAGCTCACCGAAACACATCGGGCAGCATATTCACATATTCAAACCATTTGCGAGAGTATCGCTACATTCATTTATCAGAGAGCATGCGTGTACATACAGATGCCGAATGGCTCGGGCAAACAACTACAAGAAAGATGAAAAACGAAAAGATGTTGTGCCGCATTTTTAGTCTTTGTACCACTTGTTCCATTATAGTATTGAAGAAAATTAAAAGGGATAGTTCACCCATAAATGAAAATTCTGTCATCATTTACTCACCCTCAAGAAGATATTTGGAAGAATTTTTGTAAGCAAACAATGATGGGACGTTTTTCAAAATATCTTCTTTCGTGCTCAACAGAACAAAGAAATGTATACAGGTTTGGAAAAACTGCAGGATGAGTAAATGATGCGAGAATTTTCATTTTTGTGAACTATCCCTTTAAATTTGTAAAAAACAGGGTTCAATTTCATGACTTCAAAAATGTAGGGCTGTCAAACGATTAATCGCGATTAATCGCATCCAGAATAAAAGTTTGTGTTTACATAATATATGTCTATTTACTGTGCATATTCATTTTGTATTTATAAATACAAACACATACACATGAATACATATTTAGGAAATATTTACATGTATTTATTTATATTTACAAATAATTGAAATGATATTTAAATGTTTATTAATTTTTAGATTTTCCTTAAATATATGCATGTATGTGGATGTGTTAATAACTACAAAATTATTATGCACAGTACACAGATATATATTATGTAAACACAAACTTTTATTCTCGATGCGATTAATCGCGATTAATCGTTTGACAGCCCTACAAAAAATATATACTGTATGTTATAAATATATAAGTTATATGTAACTTATAAACAGATTTATAATGTTTACTATATTATACATTTTAAATATTCATTTTGAAAACATAAAAATCTTTTTTGTATAACAACACAATTTTGCCTACTCGCTCTCCCTTTGGTCCTGAGGAGCCAACTGGTCCTGATCTGCCTATAAGTCCCTAAAAAAAGAGGAAAATGTGTGAAGATAATTTTGTAAGAAACTTTAAAAACCATTGAAACTTTTTTCAAGTGATAGGAGACGCTCACTGGTGCACCTATACGACCCGTGGCTCCAGGCAATCCTGGCACACCATGGGACCCCTGGAAAAGAGCATCAGATGACCAAAAGTACAACTCAGACACACAAAAAACAAAATGGAAATGACAAAAAGATGTTTAATTAAACTGCACCATATCTACACTAGAAATGGCAACAAATTATTTCAGACAAATAAGAAAACAAAAATCTGTCAAATGTGTCAAAAACAGAAATGGTGCATTAGCTGAAGTCGTGTTGATGCAACGGTCGCTTTCAGTGAAGCTTCATTGATTATAAAGGCAATCTAGTTCTGTCACATCTCGCCGCACACGTCTGCTGGTGTAAACACACGTTTTTGTGATAACTTACCTCATCACCCTTGTCTCCCATTGGTCCAGGAAAGCCTCTCTCACCTTTCACTCCCTGTATGATGACAGATAAACAATCTTGTGAAATCAAGTTTCTGTTACAGTCAGTGCATCCAGAACTCCATATTTCTGCTTCTCTCCAAAGAATGTACATTATTAATGATTGTGTTTTGTCTTCACATTTTGCCTTTGTCACTGAACATCTCTGCTTCCATGGCAACCAGTGTCACTTTACGTTTTTAATTGATCTCATAATTGTCGTATTGTTTGTAATATGATTATTTGTGATGTGCTGTTGTATTGGAGGAGATGCATGAAAGTTGTGGCCACAAAAGTTTGTGGATATTTCTGGGACTTATGTTCCTGCCCGTCACAATTCTCTTCTCTAAGATCAAACTCGGGGTTGTTTACCTTCGGACCCTCTTTCCCCGGATTACCAGCCGGTCCTCGCAGACCCTGATCCCCCTGTTAAAATCAACACAGAAGATGAGGAGCCAAATCCACAGATCCACAGTTCAGTCTCAAAAGACAAACTCATCTATTTTCAGTTCAGTCAACAACAACAACAACAAAGTACAATGAAAGCAAAGCATTTAGTGGAACAAAACATATTCAGGCAAGTTTTGATTTGGAATTTTGAAATTAAGGCCTTAAAGTGATCGTTCACCCAAAACAATTTTTATTCACCCTCTTGTCATTTCAAACCTGTATGAGTTTCTTTCTTCTGCAGAACACAAAAGAAGATATTATGAAGAATGTTGGTAACCGAACAACAGCGGTACCCATTCACTTGCATTGGTTTTGTGCATACAATAGAAGTAAATAAGTAAGTTTTGTCAAGTTTGACAAAAATACAAGAAAAGAAATGTCCAAGAAAACTGTCAGAGCAGCACGTGCCTCATGTCATTATGTGAACGGAAGCTTTTTGTAATTAAACCGTAAATTGCATCAGTCAGAGAAGATGATGCAGTCACTGCCAAAAAAATCTCAGGTGGAAAGACAGAACATGAATTACGAAGGAGATTAAATATGTAAGCAGCAATTTCTACCTTTTCTCCATCCATTCCCGGGATACCTGAAGCTCCATGGGATCCTTTCTCTCCTTTCTGCCCTGGTAATCCTGGTATTCTGGTCTGACACACACTGCAGGCGTTCTGTCAAATCACACACATGAACACACACAGTAAGGTGCAAGAATCCAGCACTTCTTTTGCTTAAAATGCAAAATAAACTGAAAATAAACGTACTATATAGTACCATGTAGTGGACATTTTTTTACTTCAAGCAACATTTTATACCCAATAAAAGTGACAGTTCACTCAAAAATGAAAATCCTGTCAACATTTATTCACCCCCTTTGAATTTCAAACCTGTATGACTTTCTTTGTTCCGCAGAACACAAAAGAAGATATTTTGAAGAATGTTGTTAACTGGCCCCCATTCACTTGCATTGGTTTTGTGTCCATACAGTAAAAGTGAACGGGAGCCGCTACTGTTCCGTAACCAACATTCTTCAAAATATCTTTTGTGTTTTGCAGAAGAAAGTGTTGAGAAACACTAGGGTACGGTAAAATAAAATGTCTGTTAATAAGCACCACAAATCTATTTGCTTCATTTATTGCATCAGTATAAGATTCATGTCTTTTCATCTAGATATCTTTTCATTTCAGCTTTACACACACGCAAAGCATCGCAACCCAGCTTTGCACACCGCATAGAAAAACTAAAAGTTCAAACTCAGAGATTGCAAGCAGCAAACTAGATAAAGGCATGCATAGCCATTTTTTAACCTCGCCAGTCTAATGCATTCGCCTCGATACATTTTCCCGACGATAAGGAGAGAACCACGAACGGCCGAAGCAAAGGTGCTTTCAAAACTCTTGGCTAAGTAAGCGACCTTTCTCCCGTCTGCTCTTTAAGAGCGTAACTGTAGTCCTGTAAAGCGTAATCAAAGGTTCACAGTAATGGGTCATAAGGATTGCTGTGACATTTCACATCGGATGCACTTTTCGCGCACGGCTCCGGCGGCTTTCTGAAGGTAGCAATTTACTAGTGCATTAGTCCGGCCTGCTCAATAGGTGCTGGTTGATTTAGAATCCTAGTTAACATTTGCTTTCTCTGTGCGAGGCTGACAATTAGCAAACGGCATGTTACCTACACGTCGGGGGGGGGTTAACATGTTTGCCGTTTGTCTGCATCGAGACGTTCAAAAGGTTTTCGACAGGGAGAAAATCAATTGCAACTTCGCTAAGTGCTTTGACATTTTTGGACAAATATGTATCTGTATTGGAGTTTTATTAAAATAAATTAGATAAATTATTATGAAGTCACTTCACCACCATAAAAAGAGAAATAATTTATTCACTCCCATATTATTTTAACTGTATTACTTCTATGAAACATAAAAGATAAACAGAACGTGTCAACACAAGGAAAGTGGATGCTGATCAAAAAGGACAAAACAACACCGTAAAAGCACTCGTGCATTCCATTTAAAGTTTTCTTTCAGCCTAATGTCAGTCTGTTCCTCACAGAACTGTCACATAACATCATAAGTGTTATAATACAGTGCACATCACTTCTTTTGTGCTTTTGTGCCCCCTTTTTAAAAAGCCATTGTGTTTAAAAAAGCTTTTGTGGTTGGAATGAGGTTGAGGAGTTAAGTATTTCTTTAATTCAATGAAAAATACCTTTTACTCCAAAGACGACGCTTGGGAAAAAAGAATCAAATCATTTAAGTGGATTTTAACGATGTTATACTTCGCGGTTGAGTTTTTTCACCCAAGCCCTTGTTTCTCTTTGTCTGGTAGCAGAGAACATCCTCAAGTCACGCTTCCGTTCAAGGGTTCAAAAATATACACACACAAAAAAAATCCTGCCAGCGGGTGACGTGACCCAGCTTGACTCCGGCTCCTATTCAACTCCTCATTCGAAATCTGCAGAAAGGAGTCCAGAGCACCGACGATGCGTTTTGTGATGAAACATCCATACCAAAGACAAGAAATAACTACAGTACATTAGCTGCTGTAACTGTTGTTCACTTTTATGAATCTCATTGCGACCAAACAGTCATTATGTGAACAGATGGGCATTTATCTTTTCAGACGTTTCTTTAGTCATGGCGAGATGAATGCATGATGCCAAAAATAAAATAAAAGACTACTAGTTGGTGGATGAGAAATACAGTACGGAAAGAACGAATAATAAGCAGAAATTAAAAGAAGGAAACTGAGATGAAGATAGGAGAACACAAGAGTTTTAAAGAAAGCAATTGAAAAGATAATAAAGAGTTTAAAAAAAAAGTTCTTTAAGAGAAATTCAAGGTAAAATTTGACTGTATATGCTCTCCGGTTATAGTTGAGTTATTTATCATCTTTCTGTTTTGTTGCATTACACATTTTTTTTCTAAAAATGTTTGTAGAAAAAAATGCAGTCTCTAAGGAGCACAAATACCAAGACAACATAGGGTGAGTTCCATCTTAGGATCCGCCGCACACTCTGACTGAAGGGAGATGAGTGTTTAATAGCATTTTTAATTGATAACATTAAAGCTTTCAGATGTCCGAGCTTGTCAGGTTTCACAAGCTCAGTTCCAAAACATAGTGAGCTGCCTTCCTGGCTGTTGTCTACAAAGGCAGCTGCCTTCTAAGGTAGCATCCTAACCATCATGGAACCACACAAATGAATTATTTACTTCTGCTGCAATTGCGATTTGACGGTAACATTTTGCTACGCTAATGGAATGATACTTTAAAAAGCAAAAACAATATTTAAAGGACACAAATATTGGCTGAATATTATTTTATCTAAGCTATGGCAGCCACCATATCAGATTTAAACTGCACAATAATCATAGGCTAAAGAAATTATAATAACGATATCATCCTAATATCTACTGAAATAAAAAAATGAAGCTTTCATTTTTACGTTTGTTTTGTGTTTCTCTTTTTCGACTGATGAATCGCACTCAAAAAGTGTAGGTTTATGTTGGAGTTTCAACCAATCACTGGTGTTGAATTATTCACAATATTATTTCATATCAATAATCACGTATTAATAATAATTATATTAAGTTAACTGATACCGGTATACCGTGATAACACTAATCCAATCTTGTCACAATGCATTCTGGGATTGAATTGATTGTAAAAGAACACATGAGACGCTGCCTTTGAATAGACTACATGGGCCTCACGAGCAGAGTGGAGCAATCTGAAAAAGTTTTGCTGATATGCATCTAAACAAAGTCCGTTTAGGGAAGTAGTCCCACTCGACGGCCATGTTTGCAACGCACCTCCGGGCAGTTATTATGTAATTCAAACAAGAAGTGAAAGGGTAATACGAATATTTGTATAATCACCGGCTAAAATTCCAATTAAACGACATTTATAAAAACTACATTTAAAAATGATGTAAACTGTACCATAACGTTTGTTTCCTATGATCAAATTGCGCTGGCAAACCACACCCTGGCTGGGTAAATGTATTTGCTTTTTCAAATATTTCATTTGAATAGACGAAATAAGTGGTGAGAAAACATTTAGCTTGGTACGTTTTTCGTCTTTAAACCAAACTTTTGGGTCTTTAGCCGGCATAGTTTAAATCCTGTCTGGCTAGCGCGCTTCTCATAATGTTTACGCATGATATCCGTATGCGGAGAGTAGACGGTCTCTTGTGGCTGTTCATCATACGCTGCCAAAACAAAATTCACAGAAAAAAACTGAAGTCTAACTAAAGCAGCGCGTGCAACACCGGGACGCTACTCTCCTATTGCAACACTCCCACTTTTTGCCAGGGACAAAAATGTATAATTTGCTAACATCTAAATACAATAAAACCGCACTATATTGCCACCTAGTTGTGCAACTGGGTAACTACTACCGTACATGCATAACAATCCGTGTTACAGTAATTTAAAGGTTACATTTATTTTGCGGCTCCAGACAAATTTTATTTGGTGGTAGAGGGCCCAAAATGGCTCTTTTGGTCGCAAAGGTTGCCGACCCCTGCCATAGAAGAAGCATTTTTGGTTCCACAAAGAACCATTCAGTCAAAGGTTCTTTAAAGCAGTGGTTCTCAAACTGGGGTCCGTGGCCTCCTGGGGTGCCCCAAGATGGTTCCAGGGGGGCCACAGATTTTGTGGCATTTTAGAAATATGATATTTATCATAAATTTTGTGCAATCAAACATCAGAAAAACAACGCCACCAACCAAAAGAATTGATGTTTTAGCATTGTTTAACTGAATATTTTCTTGGTTTAATTAAAATTTTAAGTTTAAGATTATAAGTCTTTATTTGGGGGGCCGCAAAGCAATGCACTCTACACTAAGTTGGCCTTACAACAAAAAAGTTTGAGAACCACTGTTTTAAAGAACCATGTCTTTCTTACTTTTTTATCATCTGAAGAACTTTCTTCTCCACAAAGAACCTTTTGTGAAACCAGATGTTAAAGGTTCTTTATGGAACCAAAAGGTTTTTCTATGGCATCGAAGAACCTTTTGAAGCACCTTTTTCTTTTAAGAGTGTAGGGCGGCCATATTGAGCGTTGCGTTCCTCCCCATTCATTTCAATGGCAGTGATGCATCTTGTTAATATTAATATCTTTGATCTTAATAGCAATTCATACATCTCCTCTATCGACTCCTAGTTCAGTATCTTCTATATTTTTGTTCAATCCACTTTTATTTGTTTCTAATATCAGAGTTCAGTAGACTGCAGTTTGCAGAACACAAATCCATTACAATAAATCAGCGGACATGATAACATTCAGCTGGGTGAAACTGTACCTTCAGTAATGTGCCCATGTCTCCAACAATGGGCAGCGCTGTCTGAAGAGAAAAATAATTTAGAGTAGCATTAGATTCAACATTACATATCACGGTGCCAATGTTTCCAAATAAGATACAACATGGTACAATCAAAGACATTTACTTTATATACAATGCATCTGAATGAGTTGTATTCTTGTTGTGATAGCTACAAGACTATTAAGTAGTTTCAGGTTTGTTTGACCTGAACTACCAGCGGCGGTATGGGCTGTTTTTAAGCAAAATACATGGTTTAAGAAAGTGAATAGTAAATAGCCCAACAGAGGGTTGTTCAAGCTCAAAGCTAATAACTTTTTTCAAACTGACAAAGATGAAAACGTCTCAGTAAAATATCTATGTACCGGTTCTCCTGGGGGTCCAGGGGGTCCTGGTCTGCCTTGCAGGCCTGGCGGTCCCTTGTAACAAATAAATAAAGAAACAAGATGAAAGTGGCCATTCAAACAACTATTACACATACAGATGGAAAAACAGACATTCAATCCGAGTCATAATCCAAGTTGACAAATACACATGTACATCCAGAAATATTCAGAGGTGATTGAGATGGAGTTACAGCTACACAAGAAAACAAGGAAGGTGAAGAGAGCGAGAAATGGATTAAAAAAATTTTTTACTATGATTCCTGGCACACCAGCTGGCCCTTGGGTTCCAGGAGATCCCTGTGAAAACAATTCATCTCTGTTCACTTCGCTGAACACAGTCAAGATTCAATGTTTTTGTAACAATCCCTGTTTTAAACATTTGCACCTTCTGGTCAATAATGCAACTTTTTTAATAACCATTGATAATTTAGGATGTGTATTTGTCTTTTACCTTAATTCCTGGTTCCCCCTTTGGTCCCATCAGACCCTATAGAAACACAAAGTGGTTTTTTTTGTGTAGTCGTAGTCACAACAATCAAATGATTCTATTCAAAAATCTGAAGCGTCAAACCCATTTTGGGATTCACTTCTTTTTTTATCCTCCTTAATTTAAGTACCACGAGTCACGATTTCACACTCATAAGACCTCCTTTCTTCTGTACAGAATAACAATGCTAATAAGCTTCAAATCGGACAAAAAGTGTCTAGAAAAGTACCACAAAAAGTCCATATGACTTGTGTGCCATTTTCCTAGTCGACCGAAATGTAATTTGATCTTTCCGAGAATGGAAATACTTTAAATTCCTCTCTGTCCTTAAATTAAGCTATCATATTCTTTTAGAAAAGTTTCAGGCCGTTTTGGGGCATAATCAATATCCACATTCTATGATTCTATAACCATTTATTTATTTAAGGATACAAAACATTCTCTTCCTCTAAAATGACTTACAGGGGGTCCAGTAATTCCAAATCCAGCTTCTCCTTTCTCTCCCGGGTCTCCAGGTACACCGGGTACACCTCGCTCGCCCTGGCAGAAAGAACCAAACAAACTCATTCGGTCGAGCATAGATCCATGAATCCAAATTTCACAAAGCGCAGTATTGTAATTTTATGCAATAAGACTGGATGGCAAAGTTATTGTGGCCTAAAAATAATTTGTTGCCATAGCAACATCAAATGAAATCTTTAACCGGTATAATTTAAAGAAAATGGAGTTTTCATCTCTTACAAGAGCAGTTGTATAAAGTGTTCTGCAGAAGCAATTTAGTAATGGCTGCATGTCTCCGGCTTAAATGAATCTTGTCAGTTTAATGACCAGCTCTATGGAAACATTTCTGACACAGACAAAAAAAAAACTGCATATAGGAATTCAGTCGCAACGGTAGGCTATGGGGCAAACTACTGCACTGGGATAAATGTTCAAATTAGAATTGTCAATTATTTAAACATCGTCAAGACATTACATGTTGTAATTTCAGATGCACATGCATTTTAAACGTTGTTTCTCAAACCATGAGATTATTCAAAATCAATATATACAATATCTGACAGCGTGCCACAACCTTCATATTGCATAAGCATCACAACATGTATAAATGTAAAACGTGGTCAAAAAAGATATAATGAGGAGATATGACTGACATGTAGACACATTTAAAATATTTTAAAACCGTTCACAGTGACCCACCTTAGGGCCCCGTACCCCCCGCGGACCAGAGACGACATCCTCCTAGTGCAGAACAAGAGATGGAATACAAATCTCAATTGAACACCATATTGTTAAAACATACATACAAGATTGACTTTACATGAAGTGCAGAAAGAAAGAGGCAAATGATGGATTGGGAAACGTGTATGGTTAATATTAGAGAGCAAACTTTCTGAACGGATTGGTTTTCTGCACTTTAACACTATTCACAGCAAATTTTTAATTGTTTGTCCGAGTGTGATTTGTAAGTTATCCTGCAGGTCCTGACAGTTTGAAAGAGTTACAATAAGCATTCTTTGCCGCACGCCACTGATGGAAAATTGATTTTTGTGGTCAGCAAGAACTACACTGCAATGCAAGAAGCGCCTGCTAATGTAAATATGCTACAGCGGCTGAAACAGTGGCTGGGTGATTTCTGCATCCCGCAAAGATGCTAAAATATAGTAAGTGAGAAAATGATCACGGCAATGTCTGTTTAAAACAGTTTTTCATAAGACATCAAAACAAAGCATAGCACATCAGACTACATCTCACAATGCCAACGTGCATTTCTAGATGCATTGTGGCCATTCCAGTCCAGTGTCTGTTTCAACAAAATCAAACCTCCGGAGTGACATGAAGTCCTCCAACAGCAATGTGAAATACTGGCAGCATGACAAGACACATTTTCGTCCTAGAAACTTTTCCTAAATAAATGTACAAAGTTATGTGTTGCTTAAAAGTGAATATGAACTTGTTTTCTTTGCCGTATTTGAGGTCTGTTATTTTCACCCGTTTCTCCAGTTTTCATTTTCTGCAAATAAATGCAATATGCAAATCTTTTTATATGAAACAAAAATGATTATTTTACCACATACACATACCTACAAACAGTAAATTCAGAAAAACTTTTCTTTTTGAAACAAATTTTGAAAAGGTCTCAATTTTTATGCGGCTAATTTACACTGATGAAATGTGCACAATAAGACAATCTTAAAGTAAACAGGGTGGTCATTATTTCCTTAAAAACTAAATAAAACGAAGGTAGCCGAGGACTCGATGCTGCCATGTTGATTTCAGTCCAGCAAACCGTCGTTCAAACTGTTCAACAAGGGCTCTGTCTGCCCACCACCCATCTGTCTATGTGCTTCACGCCACCGCCGTCATCGTTAATATGCGCTTCGTTTTCTTCCTTAGCAAACAAACACATTTTTTTGGGTCAGAGTCCAGCTAGCATCTAACTACCATGTAGCGGCTTGAATAGTGTTACCACTGCTGACCAGCATGGCTGTCATCCACAACGTTTTACTGAAAGATGGAAAAACGGCCAAACCTAAAATCTGTCTCTAGAACATCCCAGAGGAAAACGTTTTCACTCTGAGATTGCTCTTTCATATTTCAGGAAACTGCACGCCTGTTCTCAGTTTTTCTGCCTTTACATTTCAACTTCAGGGATGTTTCTCCAAACTTTTCCTACTGGAAATAATGACAGAAGCAAATAATGTACGACTTATTTTATAAGTTGTATAATAGTATAGGGAAAGAAAAAAACACAGGTGAGAAGAATTTGATGAAATTCTTCATTTGGTTGAGCAAACGGTGACATTATAGGGCTTTTATCTAAAGCGTTGGGGGTGACATATACCACCGGTCAAAAGTTTAGGATCACTTGACAAAAAAGCAATGTTTGAAATTTTGTAGACAAAAATATAATTTTGTCAACATATTAATTTCTTTCTTTCAATTTTTATAAAAAAAAAAGATTTTTGAAACCGATTACATGGACCAAATAATGACTCAAAAACAGCCAATAAGAGTCAAGCATTGATGGAAATTTCTTCAATACTGTTTAAAAAGCTTCCCAGATTGACGTCTCAAGAAACTGGATGATAAAATCCCAAGTGTACGATTTTGCAAATTCTAGGCAATGTGTTACTACCTTGAAGATGCTAAAATATAACAGAGTTCATCCATTTTTTGATGCTTTTTTACTATTATTCTAAAAAGTATATATTTTAAAAAATATAAATAAAAAATAAGTAAGTGATCCTAAACTTTTGACAGCTAGTACATGTGGGATTAGTAGAGTCTCTAAGACTTTTACCTCCATGTGCTCTCCATTGAATCTCACAGATGTCTAGGCGAGACAACTGAGATATTAAAGAGATGTGACAAGGGATTTTTTACTGCCATAAATTGGACAGAAAGCTAACAGGTGCTCGTCCAGGCCGAGACGCCGGCGTTGCTTTAGCAGATAGTTTTACCGAAGCGGTGTATTAGCAAGAGTGATATTTCCGGTTCCCACCGTCGGAGCTTAAATGATGGAACGTTTATCGGTAAGCCCAGCTGCTGTTGGAGAAAGAGCATGTGTGTGGGAATGTCTCGCTTTAGCTGTCGCAGATTTACAGGTGCGTCACGTCACTAAAGGTCTGAGCTGTTATTAAAAGCAGTGGGATGTTAGATAAGCGTTGATCTGTATTCGGTTTGTGTTTCTGTGAGAGAACTCAATACAGTGAGAGTGGAGATCATGGCGGTGAAATGAAAGAGAATGAAAGACATGGTGTTGAGAGCGTACCGTGTTGCAGGGTCCGACACTGCAGGGCTCGCCCTTGAGGCCTGGGGGACCCATCGGTCCTGGTGCTCCGACCGACTCCCCCTGCACGAACATTAACACACACCGACAGCTGGCATTTAGAGACCCTGTCACCTAAAGGCTTGCCATTTGACACCGTGAAAATGCACACAAATACAAAAGAAGAGCCGGATGTAAATATCACAGACATCTGGAGCAAATGCCGGCAACCTGGAATCATCGTCTATACAGAGGTGAGATGGAAGTGTCAAAAAGGTCTTACTAGTAGTAGTAGAAGTACATTTGTGCTGTAAACCATTTACAGATGTGCTCTAAACATCTGTCTGTGCTGCACATGCTCACGTCATCAAGACATAAATTATTAATTTGAAGGAACAAGCACCCTTTGATCTTAATAAATACTAATTAATATATATGGTAACCTCATGACCTTGATGATTCATAAAGGTCCAGTGTGTCATTTTCAGTGCGCTTTGTAAATACGTTATCTCCTTTGGCAAAGGAACGAAAACTTGATGACATCTTAGTTCTGTGTCAGCCACCGTAGTGCTTCGAAAGGGAGGGGTGGAGTGAGCCGTTGGTTGCGATTCAAAACATCACCACTAGATGCTGCTATATTTTATACACTGGACATTAATTCAAGGTTAATGTCAAGATATTTCATATATTCATATATATAGCCTAAGTTGAACAACACAGGATTTTTTATCAAGTTTAAAAATCTTAATAGACATCCGGTCTTTAAGAGTATAAAATGGATGACTTATTTTGAACTCCAGGTCATTGAAAACACCATGAACATAGCATTTCACACACATTTCAATTCAATATTTTTTTCCATAAAGGAAATCAGGTCTGAAGGGGCTAGTTTACCTTCTCTCCTTTCATCCCATCTCTCCCAGGCAGTCCACGTTGACCGGGAGAGCCCTGGAAAACAAGAAAGATGAGACACGTCACCATCAGCTTCAGCAACCTTTGGCAGGTCCCACCATTCTACGTTTTACCCCCCAAACCCCCCGCACCCTAGTGTTCACATTCCTTTGAAATAAAGGCAGATGCTTGTTAGCAGAAGCAGGTGCTGAGAACAGCTGATGTTGTTTTCTCCCTCACACCGAGAACTCAGATGTTCCTGTCTCTGCAAATTAATTTTCCGATTACCGATTGATTACTGATTGTGCGCGCAGCTATTTACAGCTTTGCCTTCTCGATTATTCTCTCTCTCTCTCTCTCTGCTCATGTGTGTGATGAGTGAAAAAACTGAAAAAAAAAGTGAAGTGCATGATTGAGGAAAATTATTTAATTTGAAAACTTCCTCAAGCACACGTGAGAGACAATCGGCTATGCCAAACTCACTATCAGGGTGCTGGGATGTTACAGGTGGTTGCCAGGGCACTGCTATGCAGTTGCTAAGGGGTTCTGGGTGGTTTTCAGTGTGTTGCTAATGTGGTTGGTTACTTTGTCAAGTCAAAGTCTTTATTCTGGTTCCTAAATAAGACTTTTATCATTTTTTGTAAGATATACTGTGGTACACCTTTACACGATAAGCTATATAATTTAAGACGCCATTCAGATGCAGCACAAGCAACACATTAAATATGATTATATATGGTTTTAAAGAGTTAATTAACTAAAAATACAAATATAATCGTGATTTTCAAGGTAGCGCTAAAAACTGAAATGTTTTCTGCTTACCAAGTCTCCTGGAAGACCCCGGAGTCCAATGGGACCAGTTGGACCCTCTTTTCCCTGTAAGACCACAAACACATTGGCAGTATGAACCTTGTATAAAACATACAGCAAGGTCACTGTGACGAGGGAGGCGGGACGAGAGCCGTGAGGAAACGCCGCGAGGCCGGTGGGGCGAGTGATAATGAGTGTCAGCTGTGCGGTACACCGGTCTCGCATCTCTCACGGAGGAGCTCCGGAAGCATAAGTGGAGGAGCGACAGGAAGGTATGACGAGAGAGGACCAGGCCTGGACATTATGTATGTGTTTTAGTTGTTTGTGTAGCCCTTTACTTTCATTTATGATTTGTTATGTTATTAAAGTTTTGGTTATCGTTCGCCGGTTCCCGCCTCCTTCCTTCCTAGCTATTGAACTTGTTACAGTCACTAAATAAAATTTCTAGTAAAACTAAAATCAGAGTGGCCGACTCCAACAGCCACAAAGAACAAAAACTGCCTTTGAAATGTCTTGCTGCAGTTACTTTGATTTTGTACCGACTGTGAAAATTGAAGCATTTCGACTGGTTGCTATTCTGAGAGGTCCCTCTCTGTGCCCTTAACTGAACAGAGGGCCAAAAATCAAGCACTTTTTGTGACCCTGGTAACATGCCACAGCCAATTTAACCCAGCAGGAACTGGTTGCAATAAGCTGCCCACAAAAAAGCTTTTGGTAGTAGTCGGCAGAGTTGCTCTCCTGGCCGGGTTGACAATGTCCACAATAATACGATCACACTGGAGCCGAATGACTTTAAAGTGTTCTTTCCATCTTGGTCAAATCACAAGAGGAAGCGTTTAACTTGTGCGCTGTCAATCATCGGGGCAGGGCCGCACAGTTCATGGAAACAGAAAGTTCGTACCTCGGGTCCTGATGTCCCTGCTGGCCCAGGCAAACCGGTATCTCCCTTTATGAGTGTGATAACAGGTCAAAGAAAATAAAACAATACATTAGGACAGCAAAGTTGTGAGAGATATTGAGTGCAAGTTGTGTCCAAGTACTGTTTAGTATGGTTTTCTTCGCCCTAATCCTAAATATGCAGTTACAGCATTGCAAAATAACAATATTGATTTATCGTTACTAACCCTGACCCAGCCACATTATTTTAATTTTCTCCTATTAAGATATTAATTGATATTTATATTGATTAAATATATGAGCAAATTCTATTACGTGCATTAAGAAATTACTCTAAATCATTGCAGAATACATGGAACACCTTACATTAGTCCTTTAAATTACTGCTTGTTTTGTGCCAATCTTTTTACTTTTAAATGTGTGGTTTATAGTGAAAGTCAATATAAAACTAACTAATAATGACCTTAGCTATAGCAAAAATCAATGTACCACACCACGACATTCAAAATCAACGTCTCTGTGCTTATGCCAAGAACAATATGTTTTCCTCTGGTCCTTTGTTAGTTTTAACGCTTAAAGCACAATTTAAGTGTGAACAATCAAATACTGAGAAAAATCTGTAAAAAGGTAAAAAACGAACTAAATTGTAGAATGCATTGTAGAAACAAAGCATTTTAGGAATAAAACTAGTACAGGATGAAATATTTAGCTAGGAAAAAAACAACATTAATAAATACAATTAATTTAGCTTTATACACTAAACGGAATTAAATCTATCAGACAACAGGACTAATTAATACTGAGAGGAAGCAAAACACTGTCTAAAATCTTTAAACAGCATATGAAAACAAAACATCTTCCTGTTCTTTATTAACCATTTGCTAAAAGTTTCTCACAGATTTCATTTACCTTTAGTCCTTGTGGGCCTTCAGGGCCTTTTTCACCCTGTGAGAGAAAGAAAAAAGAGAGGAAAAGCATGAAAACACATTTTTTAGAAGTCCAACAGTACAGCAAAACAGTTTCAAGGTCAAACGCAACATACTTTGTGCGATCATGCTTTTAACACATCACAAAGTCCCTGCACTTACTAGTGTCTGACAGCCCAGAACAGTGGTACACAAGGTAGGAAACTTTTTTTAAATCGAATAATATTCAAATCAAAGAAACTGCCTGCAGCACATAATGTTAACATGAATGCAAACTTTTTTTAATAAAAGTCTTTATTTGTTTCAAAGTGGTTTGTTGGATCATTTTACAGTAAGTTATTCGTAGTCATTTACCTGATCTCCTTTCTGGCCTTTATCCCCTGCTTCCCCCTCATGGATTGGAGAGAGCGAGAGAGAAAAGCACATTAATGCAATGATGGTTTTTGATGAAGGCATATTGTATGGTTGAATGTGAAGGAAGCACATTGCAGGAGTTTGTTGATTGTGTGCAACACAGCATGTTAAAGACTGAAAAACACATTCTAAAAATGTTCACATTTTACCATGCATTAATTATTCATTTCATTCAAATAAAAATGAGCAACAAAGTGAATTTCACAATAAATCTAACAAATAACATTCAAAGTAAAGCCACAGAGGCAAACTTACAGATCCAGTAGGAAGTCTCAGGCCATGTGCTGTCATAACCTAAATGAAGAATCACAAAACACTTTTTATTCATGTTTATTCATGTTCCAAAGTACAAACCACATTACAAAACAATTTAAATGTGTCAAACCATCCATGTGTCTCATCCAAAACAGGGTTTTCCTTTGGAGACATGCTCAGGCTGCACACTACATATGAAATCAGTTATGGTCCAAGAACTGATCTCAGTACAGTGTTAACCTCCACTAAACTAGATGTTTGCCATTTTTCTTCTCAACTCTCTTTACGCAAGAGATTTGCACTAATCCAGGGCTTGTCACGTTTCAAATGGCAGGAACCTTTTACTACAACAAAAGCAACAAAAGCCACGTGAAATGACCCACCTCAAAGCAACATGGTGCTTAAAAGAGAGTCTGATTCTGAATCTGACGTCCCGTTTATCCATTAACTACAAGCGCTCGGCACATTAAATAGCCTGTCAATCATTCTAATGCTTCTCAGTCAACGGCGAAGGATGGCTTGTGTGGGATGTACCTGTTCATTTACTGTGTTTCGCGCACTTTAAAAATACATTCAAGTTAAATAAAGACGAAAAACAGAATGTGACTTAAATACTTAAAAAGTTGGTTTGAGGATGGAGGATCATTTAATGAACTTTAAAATGTTATGTTTATAACTTGTAAGTCATTTAAACAATGATACTCACATGCTGATAAGCTAATGGCTCGATACACAATTAGAAGTAAACATACAAAGCACACAAAAACGAATAAAAAGTCTTTCATTAAAATATTAAGCATAACAACAGAAATCTTTAAGACTTTGTATAACACTTCTAAAGATAAATCACTTCATTGTTATCCTCATTTGGATGAAAGCACCTGCAAAATGCTTCAATGTAAGCGTTAATAAATAACGTGCTTTCTTTTGCTGTTTCCGTCGTCCAAACTAAGCTCTACTGTACATCGACTCGCTAAGGTTTGATCTCAGCAAAACAGCTAATTACCATTAAACAATATACCGGAATGTAATTAAAATCTTGAAATGGGATTTAGGTTACAGTTGTTCAAAGATTTCTTTCTCGGCCATAAAAACAACGCTAATTAAGCATCTCTAATTAAAGGAGAACTAGCGCTCCATTCAGAGCCAACTACAATCACATTACAAGCTGAAGAGGAAACCAGGAGAGACCAATCAAAACTAGTTCATATTTGAGTCACCCGTCATCATAATTAGCCATTTCAGAACAGGAGCAAAGTAGCGATCGGATTCTTTGTTCTTTCTGGCTTCATGAATCTTTGTAAATTGGTTTTACGGCGACCACGGTACCGCCACTTTTCCCATTTAGCTCTTACTTCACACAGCAGGCAACGGCAATTGATTTTGTGCCCCGCTGTCAAATCGCACCTTTCCTCTGCCCCTTTTGATTTAATTGACTCCAACGACACCATTCCAAACCTTGCGAAAAGCTATCTGTGTGCCAGCGATCAACCTATGCCTTATTATTGGCCAATCAGAAAACATGAAGCCGATAGACTGGTCCAACAGAGCTGCACCGATGCAGTATAAAGGAACAGTTCATGAAAAGAAAAAAGCGATTTACAATTCATGCCACTTTAAGAATGTGTGTCTTTCGTGGACACAAACAAGTTGAGCAGCTCAGAAGAAACGAAGAAGAAACTCCAAGACAGTCAAGCATTCGCTTGAAATGAATGAATGGTTTCACCCTACAATCCTCAACATCATGTCAATTCAGACCTGCATACAACTGTTGTTGTGAAACGCAAAAGGAGAGTTAAAATTAGTCACACAATGTCATTTTTTTTTCTCGCTTGAAATGTCTTTAAATTGACATGTATAGACTTTGCCTTTAGTGTTCCACAAAAAGGCCGAATATGAGGTTTTTATGACATGAGGGTATAGGGATAGTTCACCCAAAAATTTACTCATTTACTCAACCTCTTGTCATTTCAAACATGTATGACTTCTTTTCGGCAGAACACAAAACATTAAATATTTTAGAGAATGTTGGTAACCAAACCACAGCTGTACCCATTCACTTGCATTGGTTTCGTGTCCATACAATAGCAGTCAATGGGTACCGCCGTTGTTCTGTTACCAACATTCTTCAAAATACCTTTCCTTGTGTTCTGCAGTAGAAAGTCATACGGGTTTGAAATGACAAATTACATATTTTTGGGGGGGTGAACTATCCCTTTAATAACGACACAAGGATTGTTTCTGAACGAAGTATATATTGTTTTAATGTGTGGTACTGTTTGCGTGATAGATTTGAAAGTGTCTGAACTTCTGAGGCTGTGGGATACTCACAGGGCCCGGCAGTCCACGGGGGCCTTCTTCACCCTTTATATAGATACACAAACACAAAGAACAATGAGTCAATGAACCACGGGTGTTGTTTTGTTCAACATCAGACACTGACTGCCGGATGTACAATGGCTTAGGAGCTTAGTAACAAATAACCTACAGTCAAAATAATGACTGGTGTATAGAGACATACACATATTACATACCTTTTGACCCTTTATTCCAATGGCTCCTTCCAGTCCGGGTAAACCCTGTGGGGTGAGTTCACAAACAATCATAATGTCATCAAAACTAAAAAATATTATGCGTCTGTGATTTCCTTCAAAGATCTGTGAGCTTTAGATGTTACATACAGGATCTCCTCTGTCGCCCTTTCGCCCATCTACTCCAGCGATGGCCGCGTCACCCTTCTCTCCCTGCAGAACAGCGATCACACACATGTGCTTATAAGGCATAAACATCCAGATAAAACTGTCAAACAACTTGCCTTATTGAATCTAAATGTCTTCCATTGGTATGCAAACGTCCTGTGGGTGATGTATGCAAACGCGGCATGTGCTATAATTTGAAACGGAACATGAAACTTGATGTTCTGTAACTCAATACATCATTGCACGCAGGTAGCGAAACTGGAATTTAATGGCCAATAGATGGCACTTTCTCACTGAAGATGAATTTCTGCATCACTCGCCCTGCTTTCATCTCGAGATGCCATACGCTCTCAAGGCAATGCAAACTGTGCATGTTTTATACCAGCGGATGAGACACTGAGCAGCACGCCCCTGCAGTTATTACTGTCTACATGCAGTCTGAAACCATCTGTATTCTACATTACACAATAGTCAGTTTTCAATTAAAACAATCATCAATAACATCAATGAGAGAGACAGTGGGAAAGAGAGAGAATAAAAGATAGAGAGAGAGAGATTTGACTAAACGCCAAATGATGCATGCATATAAAAATTTATCTCACAAAGCCTGTTCAGACATGCTGAAGTCATAAAATCAGCCTATTGTAATAAAAAAAGACATAAAAAGAAATAAAATAATAATAAATAAATAAATAAAATATTTATTTAAAAAAATAATAAATGCAAATAAAATTAAAAATAAATAGCAATAAAAATAAAACAGACATAAAATGACATACAAATGAACAAATAAGATAAGAAATAAAACATAAATATATTTTTTAATAATTACAATTAAATGTTTAATATAAATAAATACATTTAAATAAATAAATAAAAATAAACAATGAAAGGTGCAAAAAATCTGGCACATTTTCTCTAAGCAAAATGTGAAAGTTTTACAAATTTTTATAAGAAAAAAAGAAATAAATAAGGAATAAAAACACAAATGGAAAATAAGATAAGAAATAAAATATAAATAAATACAAATAAAAATGTAAAATAAACAAAAATAATACAAAACATGCAAAAAAATCTGCCACATTTTCTCTAAGCAAAATGTGAAAGTTATACAAACTTTAATTATTCTTGAAGCTGCAATTCATAACGTTTAAAACATTATAAAATTGCAGATGACTTCACAAACCTTTCTTTACATGGGTTGAAGTCAAACAACGTGAAACTCGCATTTATTCCAAAATATTATAAGCTTACTGTTAGGGCTGGGCGATATGGCAAAAAAGTATCGATAGTTTTTTTCTATATTGATCGATAACGATATTTATTTCGATATATATTTAATAGATTATTTTAAATACAGTTTATTAACAAAAGTTAACCTTTAACCAGTTAAAATTTAATTAAATTAATGCACTGTTGCAACACAGAGGATATTAGGCCATAAACAACATGTACCAGTTCATTCGGTCTCATTTTGACTCAATTGACTCGTTAAGTAAAGGGAGTGTTCATTCAGTACATTCAACCAATGAAAGGGCTCCGTTACTGGTACATTCGAACGCTATTGGCTCAGCACCTGCGCACATACATAACGCTGCAATAATGTCTTGCTCGAGTAGTGGGATTCATTCAATGTATTCAGTGAACCTTAGTCTTTCAAAAAGACATCTCACATAAACTGTAGTTCATTTCTTTAATCATGCAAGCATCTTACATACAAGGTTTAATATTTTAATGTGCACACAAACTCACTTCATTACATCTCTAATTTCTAATCAGGGCAGCGCTGGTTTGTTTCATATGCACCAGCTCATGTTAGCACATATGTTAACGATGGATATAAGAACGTTTGTGCTTGAGTTTAGAAGTAACTCGCTTGCAATTGCGCCTCAAGTTTGACCTCAAGTTTGCGCCTCAAGTTTAACCGGCGATTGCGAAAAAAAATAAGACACTTGATAAAGCGGGTGATGACAACTCGAGGTTAGTTTCACCTTTGTTTCCGCTTCCAGTCATGTTTTCCTCCTCATGTCGAGTTTTCTTTGGCAAGTGCAGTATGAAATGGACTTTGACGCGCATGCTAAAAGCTGCACGCTGACTGACTGTTTATTTCTGCGTTCTGTTAGACTGTAAGATTAATCCATATATCGAGTCAAAATGCCAATAGCTTATCATCGTTTTTGAAATACATTCTATCGCGATTCGATATGATATCGTTTATCGGCACAGCCCTACTTACTGTTGTGAATCAGAGTAAGGAAAGAAGACGGTTTTGAACACTGTTTTATAGAACTAATTTCCTTTATCTTTAACCTAAAAAGTTGCGGATTGCAGCTTTGAAAAGGCTTGAAAAGAGTTCACACAAAAGATACCTGAGTACTTGTTCTAATGCCAAATCTCACCTCTCTGTTCCTGTTTGTAATTACCAGGGATCTGATCTATAGTACAGTACTAATCCCGGATGAGCTTTAGCATTTGTCAGGAACACCTGTCAAGTATCCAGTATGTCTTGCTAATAACTTAAACACCTTAATAATCCTCAATGCTGTTGTATATGTGGGATGCCATGCAAGTTATTCTGTTATTGCCTGTGCTGTGGCACTTTAAAAAGGAATTTAAATACGAATAATACACCTTATTATCATAAAAACAAAAGGAAAGTTAGGATGTACGCATGCAGTAATGCAAATAGAAAAATGTGAGATGCTAAAGCAAATTTATAAAGCTGTAATCCGTAACTTTTGCCTCTATAGGAGCATCTCTGTTTAAAACATAAAATTATGGGTTACTTTGTGTATCTTTACGTGAGTTGAAGTCAAATGACATTTTACATTTACATTAGCAGCTAAATTTGTAAATCATTATATAAGCTTCGCCATGTGAATAAGGGTAAGATAACAGCGTTAAACACTTATTTTTATGTACTTGCTCAATAACTAATTTCCAAAAAAAGGACATATCCAGGTTCAGACTGATTCATCCCTCAAGAAAAGCAAAAAAATATTGTGCTTCCAGCAATGCACTTATATTGGAAGTCTATAGAGCAGTCTACGGAGGCTTTAAAGCAGGGGTGTCCAAAGTCAGTCCTGGAGGGCCAGTGTCCTGCAAAGTTTAGCTTCAACCCTAATCAAACACACCTGAACAGCTAATCAAGGTCTCACAAAGCAGACTAGAAACTTCCAAACAGGTGTGTTGAGCCAAGTTGGAGCTAAACTCTGTAGGACAGTGGCCCTCCAGGACCGACATTGGACACCCCTGCTTTAAAGGTTTCTAGCTTGTATTTAAATGTGCTTACATTTGTGTATATATTTGTGAATGCACTTTCGAAACTGTGTGCATTTTAACAATTATCCCAAAGCAATGCCTGAACCCGCAGTGTTCCATTCATAACAGCAGTACAGTGAACTTTATTTGCGCTCTGCGATTCTGATCTTCAACAGAAGTCTAATCTAAATGTCAACAATGAATCAATTTTCAAATTCACCGCCAACTTCTTCCTTCAAACAAAACCTTCGAGGTGTATTTACATTAGGAGTAACGTGCACTTAAAAATAGCATCTCCTGCCAAACAAAGACTGTCTGTTTATCCCACTAAGTGATTATGATGTAGATATTCTGACCTGTTGCCCACATCAGGAAGCGAAAGCTAAAATCTGGAGCGTGTTAAACACACTATGTGTGTATTCACTTCCTAACAAAAGCAGCAATTACTCAACTCTGAACTATGGCACCACGGGCCTGTCGGAACGCACTCGGTGCTGTCAGGACAAACGAATGCAGATGCTACACAGTCCTCACGCTGCCATCTCAGTCTAGTCACAGTCCACTGCCTACATGAAAGGGTGGAGATGACACACACACAGATCTCAAAAGAGCAAATGGGAGCACCGCACACACATTCTACTTCCGCCTGAGCTCAAAGGTGCAGTGAAGCAAAGAGTGTCTCCCTCTGGTCCTCTTTGTCAAGCACCGGCTCACTCGGCAAACCCGGAGTAATCCCTGCTTGAACATTTTCAGGAAACGTTCTCGCTGAGGGAAAAGAGCGTCTTTTACGACCAGCTGATGATAGACGGTCAGCGGTGAAGGGTAATTAAAGCCGCACAGAATGGACGGAGTCTGAATAGCTCTGCTAAGAGCCTGCCGCACAATTGCTCTTCACACTTTGAGCTTCACTAGGAGAACGTTGGAGACCAGGAAAGAAAGCAAGGATGCTTTCGGCACCGCCGACTTTTAGAATATAAATATTAGATCGAAACACAATTTTCGAAGGCCAATTTGTCCGTTAACAATGTCCAACGGTGGATATTCACGCATAACAGGAAAATTCTGTAATTTATCCGAACAATAAATGTCACTTCAACCACATCTCAAGTTGATGTTGGATAACATTTTGAGGGAGGAATGATGGAAGTTGAACTGCTAAGTCTAATTCCCTAGCCAGCTAGCACTTTATGTATCTTAAACGCACCCAATGCGAGTTTTACACACTTTTTACACAACATACATATACAAATGTACATTTTAATTGGAAATTACATCCAATAAAACATTTTGTCCAATGCCCCTGCTTAATGAAAACAAAAGAAACAAACACACAAATTCTGAAGGGTTTCGATAAAATATCATTAGCTTTTTCCATTAAAACCATTACAAAATTTGTTTCTGTACCCTGCTGAAAAAAAACAATAGAAACCATTAAAGAAGTTATAATGGTTTTATTGGTTTTAAAGGGATTTGTATTGGTTAAAATGGAAACTGTAATGGTTCTACTGGTATGTGATGGATTCTATTGGTGGGATGTTAAATCCTATTGGAACAATGCCCAAAACACACTACAAAAAGACATTTTGTAATGGTTTTAATGGAAAAAGCTAATGGTTCATAATGGTATTTTAACGGAAACCATTAGAATTTCTGTAATGGTGTCTGATGGGTTTCTATTGTTTTTTTCAGCAGGGAATCCATTCCAACTTCTTTAGTGGTTTCTATTGTTTTTTTTCAGCAGGGTAATGCCCAAAACACAAAAAAATTTTGTAATGGTTTTAATGGAAAAAGCAGTAATGGTGTCTACTGGTATGTGATGGATTCTACTGGTGGGATGTTAAATCCTACTGGAATAATGCCCAAAACAAACTACAAAAAGGAATGTATGATGTCACAGGACTTTGTTATATCTGTCAGGTAAGAACAGTTCATAAATGCTTTTCCAAAAAAATAAAATAAATAAAACTTGCTTACAGCACCTTTGAAATGACAGTAAAATATTTTACTGACTATGTATATACAGCTTTGTCACATGTTGCTGAAAAGCTTATGTCAAGCCAAGCTAAAGAATGTGTCTGAAATAGTCTATATACCTCACTGACTCAGTTTACATCATAAAACTACAGGCAAATCCTGGAAACACTATATTTACCAATAATAAATCAGCATATACTGTCCTTGACTGAGGGGTTTTATCACACACACACACACACACACACACACACACACACACACACACACACACACACACACACACACACACGCCCCCACGCACACCACACACACACACACCCACACACGCACCCACAACGCACCACCGCACGCACGCATACAGCAGTCACGCAAACACACACGCAACACACACACACAAAAAACACACACTGCAGTTACGTATCTAATATCTACACATTCTCAACACACTTAACTCAGCTCTACATAAATTTCACTAAATCTCACGAATATGTCAAAGTCAACATTTCAAAATAGTTATGTACTAATCTAGAAGAGTTCATACAGACAATCACTCACAACCCTCCTGCATGATTCATTGTCTAAGTAGCGACACACGACAAACTGCCTGTACTAGGGCTGCAACTAACGATTATTTTGATAATCGTTAGTTGGACGATTATTTTTTGATTAATCGATTAATCGGATAAAATGTAATTACATCTTTTGCTTATAATAAGTAAATCAGATATGGGAAAAGTATACACAACTGAACTCATTAGCCTTCTCCCAAAATGTTTGTGAATGTCTCCATAATTAACACACCTGGTGAGTTGATTCATGTGTGTCATATTAGAAGCAACTGACAATAGTCTCTCCCAAACGTGGGAGCGAGGGGAGGGTCGGCCAAGGAAATCATTTTTTTGTGCCAGAAAAGTGAGATATTTGTCATTCAAATGTAGTGAAGTACAGTAAAAAGTAAACAGAAAAAGTAATACTTAGTACAAATACTCAAAAAGTGTACTTAAGTACAGTATCTCAAGTAAATGTACTTCGTTACCCACCTCTGAACTAAATAAACCACCAAATCAGGGTATTTAGCCTATTATGTACTTTGCAAAGTGCAAACGCCACAAATTGGGTTTTACTAATATAATCTTTAATTTTGTCATTTAAAACACCTCTCCCCTTTAAACTTTAAAACTGCGCAGCTTGAAGAGATGCATGCAAAACACGTCGACTTTAAAACTGCGCACCTCGCGCTGCACGGAGACGCACGCACCGAGAGACACGTCTGACTTTAAAACTGCGCAACATGTGCCGCACGGAGAGACGCATCCACGGAGAGACAACGAATTTCATTATCGATTATTATCGATTAATTGTTGCAGCCCTACTCTACAGAGCGTGTTTTGTAAATACATTATATCCTTTGGCAAAGAAGCGAAAACGTGATGACATCTTAGTTCTGTGTCACCCACCGTAGTGCTTTGAAAGGGAGGGGTGGAGTGTGCCGCTGGTTACAATACGCATCCTCACCACTAGATGCTGCTAAATTTCATACACTGTACCTTTAAGTATAAATGTGTCGTTTTTTTAGAATGTCCACATATTTGTACTGGAAAACATGACAACAATTCAGATTAAGAGAATGATTTATAACCCTGCGGACGGAACGGTCACTGTTGACTGCGTACTATTCTTACACGCAGGCGACCAGAAGTCCTTCAACATGAAGAGACAGCGTAGCTTATACATCAGAGGAAGGTTAAAGGCTGGACAGACGCGCCGTACGCCACGAAACCTGACAGCGCCGGATGTGTGCTCATGGGTAAAGGAGTGGCATGTAAACACTCACTCTTGCTCTCTTTAATTTATATATGTATATACTGTATATTTATATTCATACACTGCAGTTGCCCCCGGTGAGATATGACACCCCTGGGCTTTATGAAAATGATTGCAGACCTTTTTGCAAAAGCACTGTTCATAATTACCATCTGTCAGGCTTAAGCCTGTGGAGCGATTCAGGCCGCAGTTGTGTGTGTGCGCGCGTGTGGATGTTTAACATGCCGAGCAGACAGCCAGCGTTTGACTGAAGGAAGCCAATTGGTAGGATGAGAGCGTGTCCTTCCGTGTACCTGTGTGTTCTCAGGAGGACAGTTCTGGATAAATGCTGTATCTCACCTGACCGATAGACAGACACTACAGAATAGGCATCTCCCAGGCAATAGATTCATAGACTCAAGTGTGCCTTCACTGCCACAACGCCCAGGAGAGTTTAACAGACAACACTTGTTCAAATGGTTAAAGGTCCAATGTGTAATTTTTTGGAGAATCTATTGACAGAAATGCAATATAATTTACCTAACTATGTCTTCTGATGTGTATGAAGACCTTGCATAATGAAGTGTTACATTTTTATGACCTTAGAATGAGCTATTTCTATAAACATACACCGCGGGTCCCCTTACATGGAATTCACCATCTACAGTAGCCCTAAAAGGACAAACTGCTCTACAGAGTGCATTTCGTAAATACGTTGTCACCTTCAGCAAAGAATCTTAGTTCTGTGTCAGCCACCCTAGTGCTTCAAAAGGGAGGGGTGAGTGGTGGAGTGAGCCTTTGGTTGCAATACGCAACCTCACCGCTAGATGCCACTAAATTTCATACACTGGACCTTTAAGTTACGTTTGTATCAGCTTTTAAAAGGGATACTTTAGCCAAAAATAAAACTTTTGTCATCATTTACCCTCTGGTCATTTCAAATCTGTATGACTTTGTTTTGTAGAACGCAAAAGAAGATATTCTGAAATATTCTGGTAACCGAACAACGGCGGTACCCTTTCACTTCCATTGTACACATCGAACACAAAACCCAATGTGTGCCGTCATTGTGTGGTTACCAACATTCTTCAAAATATCTCCTGCAGAAGAAAGAATGTCCAAAAGGACAACAGCGCACAACAAGTAAATGTTGACAGAATTTTCATTTTGGGTGATTTAAGTTTGGATATGAGGAAGTATTAAAAAAACTAAACGGTGCAATACCTTTCAAACCTAAAACACACAGCTTAATCTTACCTTAATGGCTTTAACATCACATGTTCCAGGTGGACCCTGCGTAAAAAAAAACAGAATTAAGTCACTTAATTAAGTCATTTCTAAACCAAAGGGATAAAACAGATCTGCCAGTGAACAAATAACAAATTCAACAGGCAATTCAGCTCCGAGATGCCAACCAGGACACAGCGTTCACTGCGTATTATACTCTGCCGCCCACCACTGCAGCAACAACACCTGTAAATGTCCCCTACAAAGGTCACTAGACACATCAGCTCAAATAAATATCGAGACAGATAAGAGCTCCCCGGACTGCACATTCCTTGACACCTGGCGGTAAAAGAGAGAAGCAGGGGCCGGGGGAGGCTGTCTGTGCCGCCCGGGGGCCGCATCCCCACTACAGACGAGAGGCGACTCATAAATGCCAGCTCCCAGGGACGGGAGCAAGGTTGGCACATGCCATGGAAATTATCGGGACGCTGCCATTTTCAAATGTCACTCTCGAAACCACTTCTCTTCCGAGTCTTATGACTTTTCTTCATTTTATAACTGTCCTGTGATGAGGAATGATAGAGACTTACGGCGTGTTCCTGTGTACATGCACATCGAACTAAAGGGCCGGCTGAGCTCGGGATTTAGAGATGAAGTGCAGTTTTTAACCAACTTGCGATTGACTTTGTAGTTTAATGAACTGTTAAGCGATCATTAAGTGTGGCAACGTATAAATCATTTCTTTTCCCCCGGAAGAAAGTTTGGGTTCCTCCAAGGGTGTGAGATCGCAAATGACACATCTGGGATTCTAATTCTAATTAAAACCTGGAAATAAACAGAGATTTAGGAAAACAGAATGGAAATGAAGCAGCATTATGACATCATTTCAAGGTCACTAACCAAGCACAGGCAACATTTTGATACTGTACAAAAAGCATCAAGGGTAACGTCCGCAACTGTTTTAAAAAGCAGTGCAGCCATGAATTATAACAGCAGATGTCTGATGAAGAACCCGCTGGAGGCCAAAAACATGTTTTAATCCAATGACGTTAAACATTTCTCTCCATCTAGTGAGTGCTGAACCTTCTTTTCCAAACTGAAATTGACCAAATTAGCCTTTACTTTTTACAAAGATGTCCATTAAAACACTTAAATGGTGATGAGCACTGGCCTCATATTTTTTCACCTCTACACGAGTAGCCAAAAGCAACTAGCCGAGGGCAATGTAAATACACTAGGACCACTAAAGCCACATGTAATTTAGAGCCTGTGGCGTGTGTAATTTTAACATCACACACACATTTCATATTGATTGATTCATATTGAGATGAGATGACTATTTATCAAGCAGTAAACTAGGGCCCCTTTGAGAGCCTCGTCTGGTTCTTCAATAACATTTACGCATGGCACCGCTCTTAATGTGCCCCTCTGGGCCGCTTGAAATTGTGATTTGAAACGATGAGCCACATGCGTGTGTGAAGGAGATTTCATGTAATCAATAGAACAAAAACTAAATTCAGCTCATCTGTGAGGGGACCTATAGTACAGAATATACACTATATGGACAATTGGGATGCCCCCTTCTAATGAACAGGTTTGGAAACTTTAGTCATTTCTGTGAGCACAAATCTTAATGTTACAGATATGTATATATATATATATATATATATATATATATACTTTGTATATATACAGTATAATAATGCTATTCTAGAGAATTGTGTGCTTGTAATTTTATGTCAACAGTATGGGCAGGGCTCTTTTATATTCCAACATGACAATGGCTCTGAAAGCAAGATTAAAATACAAGTGTGGAAGAAATAAACTGGCTGAACACCTTTGAGCCAAACACTCATCACACAACCCATCAATGACTTGTATACAGGTCTACAGTCATTTCATTGTATGATATAGCATTAATATCTGTTTTGATTGAAATTGCTGAAATAGATAAACGTGTTTATTAGAATGGGACATCCCAATATGTTTTCTATATTGTGTATATTTAAAAATTATATTTGTTGGTGGCGCTATAGAGCCATTTGGCCTCACTTCATTCTGAAACCCATATCAGATGTACATTTTCACCACCTCTGACGTATTTCATGGGTTTTCAAGCAACTCAACTCAAAGAAATATAGAATCTTATAAAACAACTATTCAGAACAAGTTAATGTGCCTCAACCCCATCATTTTTAACAGTAACTCAGTGTCAAAAGGACACTGAAATGGTTATGTTCAATGCAGTTGTTTTGATAGAAGGAAAAAATATACATTTTTAGTTTCAACATTATTTGTTCTTCAGACATTCCTCTTTAAAAGAAATGAAGTATCTCTAACGGTTCTGGAGTTACAGGTATAAAAAGAACACAAAAAATGCCCTTTCTTAATTTTTGAGCTGTCACCATTGGCATAAAATGCATCAAGGATTGCTAAAATGAATAGATTTTACTAACATATATACCGATCTCTGTGTAAAAATAAAATCATGATGCTGGCATATTTCTCATGTCAGTTTTTACCCCCTCTAATATGGCTCCAACTTTCAGCTGAAAAATGTCATTTTTACCTCCCTCTGCAAATTAATTCATTACTTAATAACTATTCATCCGTGGCATTTAATACTTTGGCGTTTATCACTACTCACTGATGTTGGTCTTGCTTCTGTAAAAATAGAAAAAAGAGCCTGGGACCTCTGGTTGAGTTGACACGGAATGACCCAACTATGAATATTCAGTACCTCCATTTCATTCAACACGTAATACACTTTTATTATATATTTAATATTTAAAAAATGATCTAATACAAAAATGTCACTATCAGCAACAACAGCTAATCTCAAACTGCTCCAAATGATCAAGCCAAATTCAAATAGCTAGATCACACCCTACTGATCTCATGTCCCTTTTTGACATTATACACCGGATGTCCCTCTCCGATGTTATATTGAAAAAGAAAATTTGACACGAGCAGTAATCAGTCATTTCCAGCAATAGCCAGAGCATCGAATGATCATTTATCTTTCAGTCCAAAGAATGCAAAATGCTTCTTTTGGCTCATTCTCTTACTGGCGTGAACTGACAATTAATGCCTACACACGCAAAATTACACTTTACAGACCGGATACTGGCAAATAACAGGCCCATTCGTCTCACTACAGGAACGCAAGTAGCCATAATTCTTCTTTATGGCTGAGATGTAACTTTTAATGTGCAAGTTGCGTTTGGTTAATATGTACTGTATATGCGATGATCCATTTGGCATCAGTTGTCAATGCTTGATGAGAAAGCTTTAGCAACCACTATGATAACTAGCTAATAGCTCACCTGCCTGATTTATGCCTTGAATCTGCGCCGCTGGATTTTTAAAATAAAGTGTTTTACGTTTTAAACCTCACTTAATGCATGCTGTGAAGCCATGCGTGAGATTATCAGATGAATAATGTTTCAACAGAACACGCTGATGAAAACAGCAATATTCTTAGCTGGATATCAGGTGAAACAGCATTTAAAAAATGTAAAGGTGGTTCTTTCTTGCCTGCATGTGACAGAAATGAATCAAACAGGAAAGTTGCACAAGTTCATACCGCACGGTGCAAATCTATTATTTCACCAGCTACAAATAACAACACAAACCAAACTGGCCGTCTTTGTAGGCATCATGGCAGCTTTCTAGACGGGATTGAGCGTTATTAGAGAACAAACAAAGAAATGGCTTACCGACGGTCCTGGTGTCCCAGGTTCCCCTGTTTTTCCTCGGCGGCCCTGCAAGACACACAGAACGAGAGTGAGAAATGGCTGAGTGATTCAACAACAGGTTCATGTTTGGCTTTGCTTGGTGCACTCTGGAGACGGCAATTAGATGAAGACAGCTCCTCTTGTTGCAATGACTAATTTACTTTTAATGAACAGAAAGAAAACAGCTTAATTGCAGAGCACTGTGTGGCGCGGCACTTCTAACCCCCCCCACAAGTTCCTGACCTTCTTTACAGCTGTAACAAACCCCGGCCACATCAATCAAGCCAGGCCTCGCCGGGACATTATGGACTATTCACAAATATAATAACCGCCTTCAGTCCATTCTCTCGAACGTACAAAACGGCATGAGTGCGTGAGGCGGGTTCATTGAAAGCCATCAAAACCGCCAGTCACCGGTTTAATTTTCGACTCGGCGCGATGACACGAACGTATCGGAAAACTGACATAAAGACGGCCGATGCCGCAACCTCTGGGAAATTTGTTTCCACATTGTTCCCTGATGAATGAGCCGGATGTTTCTTTGATGGGTGCATCGTTTCTAAATGAAATTTACGGAGACGTCTTATATACAAGCGCAGTGTGTCATTTTAGCAGTAGCGTTATTAAGAATTCACGAGGGGGACACGGAGGACCACACTGTTTTGTCTTTGGTGGCGAGTGTTTGAGAGATCGGTGGCCACGGCTGGATAAAAGAGGAAAATGAACGTGCATAAGAGCCAGCGGCTCAGGAAAATCCTCAGAACTGTTCATTTCCATAATCCTTGATTCACTCGAGTTCATCCATGTTATTACCTGGAACATAATGAGCTGACAAATAAATGAACTGCTTTCATCATCAAGTCTTGTGTGCATACTGTATGTGTCACAGGAAAAGAATGAATACACAAATTGGGTACAAATTAGTGTTGCATTACTTTTCTAAACATTAAAGGCATAAATCACATATTAAAATAAAATAAGATCCTTAATATCTTTATTTTTCCTAGACATCAATGAGATTGAATGGAGAGTAAATGAAAATATTTGCTGACATCTCCTATGTCAGGGATAGAAGAAAAATACCCAAAAATGTCACAAACTGAGCCAATTTGTCTAGTCTGAAATCATAGGTCAATGTTATTGAAGATCTCAATATGAACTCAACGAAACATATCTTATCAAATTTACCCAAAGCCAGATTATTACTTCTAAATTCGTTTTACAAATCCATACTCGTAAAGGAAAAGTTCAACCAAAAATGAAAAATTTATTGAATTGGATTCCATTCAATTCAATACATTTTTCATTTTTTCAGTTATATATTTCAGTTCAATCTCAATTTGTACCATCCATTCATACCACACACATACAGTGTCTAAGCTAATATAAAGAAAATACTGCAGTAATGTTATCATAATTATGTTTGTTTTGCTAGGTGAGGCAGATTACACACAATATGAAAAAATATTAAAGGCAAAGCAGTGATATGCAATTCCCACAGCTCTGAAAGTTTATATCTATCATCTAATTATACAGCTGAATGAAAATCAGGCCGGTTGTTATAGCGGAGGTAATGATATGTTGATGTGATGTAGGCGTCGGTGAAATAGGTCAATGAAGGGTTTGTTCCAATTTCAGCCTCTGCTTTCTCAAAAACACAAGACAATAAAAACTATATGAAGCCATGCGAATAAATATTTCATGATGCTATTATTTCAAACAGATGCTGAATAATGCATTTTTAATCTTTTAAATCTTTTAATCATCTTTTTTCCTCTAAAATATCCATTAAGCCAAAAGATTAAGCCAATCGAGTCAAAGATTATAGATCGCATACAACCCATCGTTCTAGTAAAACACAAAGAACAGGTAAACCAAGCTCATCTTTATATTTCAACTCCATTTGCAAAAGCAGGTAACTTTTTAAAAGCAGGTAACTCCGTTTAATAATAATAATACAAATAATATCAATCAAACTGCAGTTGGGTTATTTTAATTAAGTAGTAATAAAAACACACACGCACGCACGCACACACACACCCACACAGCTAACACAATGAAACACCATAAAAATACATGACATAATAAAATAACATGAATATTGAAAATTTGCTTTATCTGCTTTTGCAAATAAACTCTTCATTTATGCATTTTACAGATGCTTTATTCAAAGCAACTTGCGGTGCATTATAATATATTTTATCAGAACGTTATCAGAATGTTATCTGGGTATTAACCCACAACCCACGCTTAACATTCTTATTCTTTACCATCTTCGTATTATTTCCATGTAATGTCAGTTTGCCTATACAGAACAATGCTGTGGGTGGTCGGCAAGTTGCTGTACAACTGCTAAAGCTTGTGCGATTTTCAAAAAAGTTATTTGGATTTCATGGCACACTCTCCAGCCAAACACTGTCCAATCGATTAGAAAAAAACGGCACACCTTTCCTCAACAAGGTCAGGGTTTGCCTAAATGCCAATAGTCATAGCAATACCAAGCTTAAAAACTTCGAACCAACATACTTTTGAAAAAGGTGGAAAATAAACTCATTTACAAAGCTGCCACCATTAAAACCACATACATTGCAACAAGATCCACAAGTAATCCGTATAAGTTTGTGTAAGAAAAATGTACTTTACAAAAGAGAAAAAAATGAATACACCGGAGAGCAGAACCTATACAACGAATACGGCTGCTAGAAGACCCGGTCAGCCGAGGTCACTGCCGCATGACAGAAAAATAGAGCTCAATTGTGTGACACTTCGCCCTTCCACACAGACCACAGATCACTCACACACAGCATCACCTCTTTTCTGGATCAGCCCCTGCAATTTTTTGTTGCTATGCAACACCGGGTGGCCTGTAAGTTTGACAACATCCAAGGCCTTGATTATTATTTGCCTTCTTGCAAGGGGCAAATTCTTCACCTGGTCACCGGTGTACTTTAGAGAGCAACCTGCTGTGGGAGGTTGTCTATCTGATCTGTCTTTGTGTGTGTGTGCGTGTGTGTGTGTGTGTGTGTGTATATGGGAAAGAGAGAGGGAAGGCGAAATGCATAAAGATTGATGATAGACTCTCACTGAATATGTTCACGTGCACAGATTTATCAACATGAAATTCCATCTAACTGCAGTGATTATATACCCTGAACTTTGCAATGTTTGGAAAATGTCCATTTACGTGTGCACAACTACATTACGCCTTTTAAGGTATGTGTCTTTTAGATAAAGGTGATGGTTTACTGCTTTAAAGAAAAACCTAAAATTCTTTCATCAACCACTGTCATGTCTTTTTAAACTTGTATGACTTTCTTTCTTCTGCAGAACACAAAAGAAGATATTTTGAAGAACGTTGGTAACCAAACAACATTGGCACCCATTGACTTCCATTGTATAGACACAAAACCACTGAAACATTTCTCAAAGCATTTGAGAACACTTTTGTTTTCCACAGAGGAAATATAGTCATATACAGGTTTTGAACGACATGGGGGTGAATAAATGATGACAGATTTCTGCGAACACTTTAAGTCAAGTTACCCTAAACTATACATTAAAACACATTAAACACATTCTTTTTTTTCTATTTTAATAACACCAACTCCAGTAACATTTCTACCCCGGGCCGAATTTCGCTCGGCTTCTGATGGCATTACCATGTACTTTAATCCGCAGTCTCTCTCTGCTCAGTAGGCCATGGAGAATGCCATTTTACCTGCTGGACTGAGTACACTATGAGGCAGGTTGCTTACATCTAACACCTCCTCTGTCTCCCCAGGAGCCGAGCAAACAAACAGCGACCCGGGTAATCTTTAAAGCAGAGCTGTAATCCTGATCTAAAATGTCAACTGTTCGGAGATCTTGCGTGGGTCAGGTGTCACGGATTACAGAATATCTGTTTGAGGGGAGAGGAAGTACAGGCCTGAAAGGGAAAAATGATAAAAACATAAAAGCACATCTAGCATTTCCAAAACCTCCAGTAATCTGCTGTAAACACACACTCCCCTTCCAAGAGGTCAGGGGGTAAAAGCCATCACAGCCCTGTAATGCGTGCCATCAAAGCATCTACTGTAATCCTCCACGCACGGCACACACGTATATTTCCCATTAGCTCTTAGTGTGCTAGGGAGGACGTCTTTTAGTTCCTCTGGCTGTTTTTCACGGTTTTTCGCTGCCATGATCAATGTCAAACAATGTGTTAACAAGTATGAAGGACCAGCAGCATCACTTGTATGTTTGGACTTGTTTGATGAAATATATCTCAACTCATTTATTCATCATTTTACACGATGAAAGTCACACGCAGGCCTTGTTCCAAAGCCCAGCAAGATGCCTTCCCAGCTAGTGATAGTCAGTGTGTCGGTTAGACCCAATATTGTGTGGCTATGAGTAACCCACTTCTAGCCAAAATAACCTTGAATTTGGATATGTCATTTTTGCCTAAATAACTTGCGAGACGATATTTCATCATGTAAGCAAAGTCAACAGCGAATCCACGGTGTTTGGTTTCATTTCTTTAATTATGGGTTCTAGGACTTCTTATGCTGTGTTCACACCAAACGCGAAGCATTTTTGTGCGAGTGACGCGAAAAACATTGTGCTACGGGGAGTCTTCTCGCGTCCGGACGTGTCAAATAGGCACGAGCGTCTCTTTTATTAAAAACCCTTTCGACGCGTCTGCAGCAGGCACGTATTTTGACATGACGCGCCACACACATGACGGGCTAAATCATGTTTTGCCGAGCTTCGCATTACCGCTTCCCCTGAAGAAGAGTCACTGATCGCCACTGCAGTCAACTTAATCCTGCCGCCTACCTTTATGTCTGTAACCTGATTTAAAAATGCTGTCTATGTAGGCAGCTAGATCCGAATTTATTTTTTGGAACAGAGCCACAGATATATCAGGACATGATAGCAGTGCTTGATTCAATGTGTTTCCATAGCGATCGATATTTAATATTTCTTTACTCGTTCATTTAGCTTCCTTTCCGTGTTTTTTCTATCTCTCTGAACTTTCCAAAACTAAACAACGCGGTTAATCTGTGATCAGCAATATAAATCTGCAGAATGAGTAGCATTCATCTAAACATGACATTATTAAGGTCATATCGTCCATTACAATATCACAGGTTATCCTAACTGGACAAGTACTGGCCTGTCTCTAAATAGTCGTTTTCACTGTGTTTAAACGTATTTGGAAACCCCCTGAAACAGACGCAGCAGGACCTGACAGCCACCAGCCAGAGTCTCGTCTCCATGGCTACAGGTTGCTCCTCTAGTGATGTCTGATGAAATGAAGTCTCTTTTGTGCCAATTGATCCCGTGTTCCACCACTGGCGTGACAGTGAGTCATCCGGGAGCCACACAAGCATCTCTGTGTTGGCCATTTAAAATCTCCCATCATGGCTACAGACAGATAGTCAGACAAACAGTAGTTTATACGCACACGTAAACAGTATGTGCAGTATCCAAAGAGTTTTCTGCAAAAAAACATAGAAGCAACGAGTCACTAAGACTTAGAGAGGATTACCATGGTAACCATAGTTTGCACCAAAATATCATAGCTATTTTTACTACAATAAAGGCATGATATCTTGAGATGTTGCACATTGGATTTGGCCAAAAAATGAATAAATAAAGCCACAGAAAGATACTGAAATGTGTGACATAAATGAAACACTATGAAATCTGAAACATAAATGTATTAAGATTTTACATAAGTAAATTATATTTTAAGACTTCAATGGTTAAAAATGATGTTTACTGGAATATCTATTATATTTTGATTCTATTCTAAAGGAATTAAACAACAATCCTCTTAGACTCAAAAACAATCCAACAGGATGAACTGAAATTCTTGCAGGTTTTTTTGAATCCTTTTACTTTATTGATAAAGTCTTTATCTGAACCCTGAAGATACTGGAATAATGCCTTGCTACTTCACGGTTAAAAGAAAACTGTGTGGGAAGAGATTTAAAACTCTGAAAGATATCCTTTAAAATATTATTTTCTGTTTGTGTCTACAGGGGCTCTTTATCCTATATGGAATCCTAATAGCACTTTTGGGAACCGTTTCTAAAAGATCCATTTGTTGATTTGTTGGAATACTATGAGGAAATTCCCATTAGGATCTTTAAGGATTAGCTGTAATTTATGACTGAAATCAATCAAACAAGATTCCACTGAATGAGCTCAGATTCCTGCAGGATTTAATTCTCATTTGATTCTAATTGGAAATTGTATCGGCTTTATCAGCCTTGGAATACAAAAGGCTGGAAAACCATCCTGACACTGGACGGTTGAAGAACATAATGTGGGGGGATGTAGGAGATTTAAATGTCCTATTGGAGGATTTTATACTAAAATTAAATCCTTAAGAATACTCAGAACGTGTTCTAAAAGACCTAGTGTTTGTTTTATTGGAACACTACAAAAATCTTACTTGGATGTGTTAAAAATTACAATAGGATTGATTCAGTACATATGTTTAAACCAAGTCCACAAAAGCAGAGCTAATATACTAAATAAAGACATACACACATATGCATACTGTACAGCATCGCCTCATAGCATCCCAGTTGTTGCCATGGTATCCTTTCCTCCTCTGGAGCCGAAGTGATTGATGTCTGCCTTTTAACTTATGAAAAGTCGGAAAAAGTAAGACATCCCAAAACTCGTACCTTTTATCATCCGGCATATCGGTCAAACCAGGATACGAAGAGCTAACTTTTCCCATCTCAACATCCATAATTGCCAGACACTTGCAATTATCTCGACTGTCTTCTAGCAGCAGGGAAACACAGCTAATTCATTCTGTAATTAAGATTAATTCTGAAATGCCATCTTTCCCCCTTCTGCAGATGTTTTCTTGCCTTCCTGAGAACATTTGGGCTGTGCTATAAGCACACCTTTGGGCCAAGATGGGCGAAGAGCGCTGATAATTAAATTCTGATAACGCACATCTCTACAACATTGATAGGCATTTACTGTCAAGCAAGGTCTCATTATGTCCAATACCGTTAGTGTTGTAACAAGTGTTTTTTTAATCTAAACTGACTAGCAGATTCAGTCACCCTGGAGGAACTTCAGGTGAAGTGTTTTGCTCAGGGCACAATGATGATAACACAACTTCTTCACTTCGTGGAACCATGATAACCTTGTTAAATATTCAATTTGAACCGACAGCCTTCGGATTAACATCAGCACATTACATCACAACAAGTTTAGAGAAAAATGTATTCAAGATGAAAGGAGGAAAAACATGAAAATATTAAATCTAATTAATTTGCCCAATATCATCCCTTAAAGAGGCAATGTGTGATATTAAGGAGGATCTATTGACAGAAATGGAATATAATATACATAGCTATGTTTTCAGTGTATAAAGACCTTACATAATGAAGCGTTATGTTTTTATTACCTTAATGAGCTACTTCTATCTACATACACCGCTGGTCCCTTTACATGGAATTCGCCATGTTGTTTCTACAGTAGCCCTAAACGGACAAACTTCTCTACAGAGCATGTTTGGTAAATACGTTAGATGTCTTTAGACGAAAAGTGACGACATCTTAGCCCTGTGTCAGCAAACGTAGTGCTTAAAAAGGAGGGGTGGAGTGAGCCGTTGGTTGCAATTCGCAACCTCACCACTAGATGCCGCTAAATTTCACAAACTGGACCTTAAAAAAATATATTGTTACTAAACTATCATAAAATGAAATAAAAATAATAGAAAACAAAGCATCCTTTGCAAAGAATACCACCATGCAATGCAAAAAGATAAGTAGAAAATATACATTCAAAACATAATAATAAATTAACACCAATGTGGATTAAATTATTAAAAGCTGGTGTGACGGCAAAAATGTATTAAAAACAAATAAATATGAATAATAATATAATATATTATTAATAGTTTGTTTTCTAAACAAACACGTGTACGGTTATTTACCAACTACAGCATGAGATAATTGATATGTCATGATTCCTTTAAATAATTTGAATCTCCTATATTCTTCACTCAATGAGCGCTATTGGTATGCCATACAGAGTTCCTGTCTACATAGTGTGCTCCAATTCAGTCACTTATGAGGTTCCGTTTATGTTCCAAACCACAGAAGGTAGCTGTCTAAGAAGGCAGTAGGCAGAAAGACAACTAAATGTTTCACAGCAGAGCTTATAAATACAACAGGCTACTCAAGGTCTACAAAAAACAAAGAAAAAACGCAAGGCAAGACCGCTCACCCACGGTACTGGCACACACTGCGAAACTTCAATAAAACAGGATTTGTTCCAGTTGTTTACTGGGGGTGTGTGTGTGTGAGAGAGAGAGAGAGAGAGAGAGAGAGAGAGAGAGAGAGAGAGGGAGGGAGAGAGAGAGAGAGAGAGAGCGCGCTAAAGCTGACAGCTGCCTGGCAAGCTCTCAAACACAGCTTAACGTTCATCACCCTTTTCTGAGTGGCACACAATGCAATTATTCAACCCTCCAAACATCTAACTATCCCCACACACATAAAGAGATGCCTGACAGTCAAGAGCAGAGTTTCAGCCCGCTCCGACCAAAACGGAGCTCTGTGCTTTGTGTGACACGCTCAGATTCAATAGTGATGATTTTGTCACTCTCAGGTCTATTCAACACAGAGCATTTCGCATTTCAGGACGACCCGGAAGAAAGTTCTTCCGCTGGCCACCGGATGGCGATCTGGTTCCATGAATGCTGTGAACAGAAGAGTGAATGAAGGATGTAGTATGAGCCAACAGGACATGGTACATGAGAAAGAAACTGAATGGAAGTGTGTACTGCGAGGCTGATTTACTGCTCTAAATGGTCGGCCCGGGGGGGACGGGTTAAAAATACGACCAAAATGTGCAAATGTTAAATAGGTGTGGAGAGTGGCCAGCACGGGTGACCGTTTTCTATGCTGGTCATGCATCAATGCGAAAATGTAAAAATGAGGCAACGTGTAACAGCCACAGAATACGCTTAAAAATAACCTGTTAGAAAAGTGTTATGGAAATAGTTTTTGCTCATACTCAGGATGGATCTTAATGTCGCTTTTAAGAGGGAAATTACAGTATCTCAATTAAGAGCTCATCAATGTTAACAACTTGTGCTAATGTCTTTATGCAAATCCACATTTTTATGTGCTGGAAAAGATTATGAATCTTATATTAAGTGCCGAGTCTCATTTCCATCCTAAAATTGCGTGTGGAGGGGATAAACTCCCTCTACAAAAATAGCAAGGTAAATCTTACAAAGCCTTCTCAAAAGAGAAAATGTGATTTTTTGTATTCATTTTTATATTAAACCTAAAAAAGCAAGACTGTTTTTATATGCATAACACACAACAAGAGGTACATGCTGAATTCTGTTTAAGGGATTTAAAGGGACAGGTTACCCAAAAATGGAAGATCTTCATCATCTACTACATGCTCTAATGTCATTCTTTTTATTATTTATAATATTTTTTTCTTCTGCAGATTATTTTGAAAAACGTTTGTAACCAAACAGTATTGGCCCCCATTGACATCCACAGCATGGACACAGAACAACTAATAGTGATTTCTCAAAATATTGAATCCTAAAATTCACCCTTAAGAATGTACATACTCATAAAATGTACACTTGAATGCACAAATACATAAATGTAAAATGGCAGTGCAGGTAATGGACACATTTTTGTCCTCAAACATATCGAAACATCAAATACTGACGTGATGACATCCAAAGCGGTTCATACTTTTTGAAATGCTCATAAATCGTCCAAATCATTTTGATGCAAATCAAATGTCAACTCTTTATCCACGAAGGTTAGAGTTTTAGGGGTAAAGTATAGAAAATATCATTCTCTTAATATAAAAAGTATCTATAAATGCCTCAGACATTTAAAGACATGCATGTGAGAGTGCCGTCCCTGATGCTGATCATAATCAGTTATGACCCTAAACATTTGCAGGCAGATCTGTTGTGCCCTCTTTGTGGAATTGCTCATCTCAGCTGACTGGAGACCTTTGAGAGCAACCCTTCAGTGCACTACACAAAGCTCTTCGTACTAAAAATGCAGATGAGTGACGTGCGGCTAAGCCCACTGCGTGTTCGAAAGAGCCAACTTTATGAATCCAGATTCTGTTTAAATTAGCGGAGATTTTCTCAAAGCTCCTGTTGTGTTGTATTCCAGGTCTTTAGCGAGCGGATGGGTAAAGTACATTAAAGCGGAGCACAAACACCATCTGGGGAACGTCTGAAGCCAGTCAGCGTTGGGCTGCTTAAAACACAAGTGCGCAAATGTAAACTGTCGTTGGACGGGCGAAGTGTGTGGGAAAATAAAACAAGCACAACAATCTTTTGTGTGTAAATGAGTGTGTTGGTGAGGGTGGGTGAGAACGTCGGTTGCATCCAAGTCTACATTTCTTCAACCAATTACTCATTACTAGATTAGATGGATCTCATGGAGCTCGACTGGCTAAGGTCACGGGTTTGACTGCCAAGGAACGCACATACTGGAAAAAAATGGCATAGGATGAATGCATTGTAAGTAAATTTGGATTAAAGCTTCTGGCAAATGCATGGATGTAAATGTACTTATGCAATGACACAAATGACTGTAATAATAAAATCACATCAACAACAGACATGCGTTATTAACATCACATGATCACAGTCTCAAGTGGCTCTCATACACATCATTACTCTGAACTTTTCATTATCTTAAGGCATAATTACATTTTTTCAGTTTTCATTTTTACATTTTTCCAGCAACAGTTTCCTGTAGCTTTCCTGTAGCTCAGTGGTAAGAGCATGGCGCTAACAACGCCAAGGTCGTGGGTTCGATCCCAGGGGATTGCACATACTTAGCAACAAATGTATAGGATAATGCAATGTAAGTTGCTTTGGATAAAAGCGTCTGCCAAATGCATAAATGGAAATGTAAAAAGGTCCCAAATCTCTGAAATTGTGGTCCCTATAATATGTGGCTCTGGTTAATTTTTTCATTCAAAAACTAAATTATCCTAGCTGTTATCGGCATTTATTTCAGAGCACTCTTTTTTTCAAAATGAATACTTAATAGAGTTCTTAGTTGTTTGATTTAAGTCTCCTGAGTTACAGTACACGAGTGAAATCTCTGAGCAATACCATTTTTTTCCTGATACTTCCAAGTTTAAACAAGGTAAAAAAAGTCAAAACACCATTGTATGGATTTCATTGCTTAAAGGGATAGTTCACCCAAAAATTATTCTGTCATCAAAAATGAATTCTGTCATCATTTACTCGCAAAACAACTGAACAGTGGCGGTACCCATTGACCTCTATTGTACAGATACAAAAACAATGCAAGTCAATGGGTATCGCCGGTGTTCGGTTACCAACATTCTTCAAAATATCTTCTTGTGTGTTCTGCAGGAAAAAGAAAGCCATACATGTTTGAAATGTCCAGAATGTGAGCAAATGATGACAAAATATTCACTTTTGAGTGAACTATCCCTTTAAGTCCCTGTTTGTCACGTAAGCTTAAAAACAACTGCTATTGCATTCAATGACCCCTCAATAGGTTCAAGGAATAGGTTTGTGCAAATAACACCGTCTCCACCAATCCTGTCCTCCGGAAGAGAGGTCAATGAAGCATCAGAGCTCCTGATTGGCCAACGGTATCCTAACGCTGCATGCCCAGACGCCACAGGTGTCACATAGCCTGAAAGCAAAGTTCATAAGTCCACACACCCCATGATGTCACTGCAAATCATAACTGTAAGGTCAAAGTTCTACCCCCTGACCTTACCGGACAGCAACTGGACTGACCCCGCCGAGCACCAGTACGTGGTGCTACAAAAGCCCTTTGGTGCAAAACTGTTCCCTCGGGCTACTGGAACAAACAAGGTCAGGCAACAGAGACACACAGCAGGCAAGTGTGACAACTGTTATTGTAGTTGGTAATCAAAGAGGGTGCAAATGTTCAATGATAGAAGACTAAATGCTAATCAGGCAATTTGCTGTCATCTAGACAATTAGCTTTACTGTATACAAACATCAGTCAGCAAGCGTCCGTGACGGAGGCATGAAAATCGTCGCTATTTAAGTCGCTCCCTTTAGGGGCGCCTCATTTCATTCAGGCGGTGTCCGTGTGCCTCCATTGTGTTTTGAAGAAATAGTTCACCCCAAAATTAAAAATCTGTTATGTACTCACAATCTAGTTGTCACAAACATGTATGACCTTCCTCTAAAGAAAACTAGGGCTGTCAAACGATTAATCGCATCCAGAATAAACATAGTGAAGCATACATAATTAATCTTATGATTATATTGGTTAGGTATCATATTCATCGGTGTAAGTTTAGTAAACAAAAGACCTTTTGTCTTTGGTGCTTAAGGACATTGAAAATGATATGCTTACTATTATGTATAATACAATTAGAAAAGCTGTTAAAACTGAATGTATTTAAGATTGTATAATCTGTATTTTCACTGAAAATTACAATAGTATTTTTTTGTACCTTTAATGCAGACCCTTGGCAGTATGTTATGTATGTTATTTTGGGCAATAAAAAAATCCAGAATAAATCAATGGATCCGGACTGACGTGAGGACGATTAAATAATGACAGATTCTTCAAGTCGGAGTCTGACCGTACCGCAAGCTCTTTCTCATTCAAGCGACATGTTCTGACCTATATTACCCCTCTTCGGTATCACAGAGTGAGTTCATTTAAGTATATCACCCTTCACGCACACACACCCTGATTGTGTATCTAGTCAGTAACAAGCACAATCAAACCTTCTGCTTCCCTCAAGGTCTCGGGTCGCCCGTGCGGCCCCTTTAATTAACTGGCCGCTTAATGTGTTTATCCCATGCAAGCGTGGCCGCCGCCACACCAAGGCACTCTGGGAAAAGGCTGAGACAGTGAGATAAATCATCACTCGCCACATCTGTCCCCAGTCGTACCCATCCATCCTCCCTCTCTTGCATTTTCCCTCTTTCCCCATCCGAGACTCGAGCAATTCTTTTCCTTTGGGTGAAAGCGTTTATCTCTGTCTAACTCTTCCACAGACTGCTGCCATAGGTTAATATTACACGCTCAGATCTATTGCTCAGATAATAGCGCCGCGCGACAAGGTCGCTACACCGGGTTCCGCAATGTTAGACCACAAATGGTTAACTGAAGGCAGCCGACCTGTGAAGGGCATAAATCTCCTGGTAAACTCCCAGTTGTGGGACGCCTCAAGTGTTAACATCTCCACGTGTCCTGGCTGTTGAGTACAAGTTGCTCCAGCGTTATATTTCGCTGTAAATTATCACTATGCTAATACACACGGGACAACAGCACAGTTGCTGTCGAAAAATATATTCCACCCTAATGTTTTTAAAAGGCAAAATTAAGGCCAGTGGGTTGCAGATATTTGGGTAGTTGAGAAATGTGTAAATGTGTCCAATGGTGTGACAGCAAAAACGTAGAAAAACTATCAATAAAGATATCTCTCGAATGCTGTTTTGTATTACAGAATATTTCTACATTTACATTTTTACGAATTTGGCAGATGCTTTTATCCAAAGCGACTTACATATCAGAGTATGTGCAATCCCTGGGATCGAACCCATGACCTTGGCTTTGCTAGTGCCAGCTACAGGAAAGCTGTCATTAATAATAAATATTATAATATAAATAATATAATTTTTTTTTGCTATGTCACAACATAGGACATATCAGTAAATTTGTCATTTACCAATTTAACATGCACTATTATTTATATAGTATACTTAATTAAAAAAATAAAGCGGCTAAATTCCTGCTAAAGCGTTAGCACCTGCATATATATATAGTGCATACTATATCTGCATACCTTTCTTTTTTATTTATTACTGTATTTTTTTATTGTAAATTTAATCTATATTTTTTGTCACGGATGAGGTGGGTAAGAACCCAATTGCAAGGCAGCGGTGGTACGAAGACAAGACTTTACTACAATGGGGACAAAGCAAAACACCCACGGTAGGGTAAAACACGGACAGGACTAAAATACAAAACTGAAAAATAAACACTTCCCACAGGGGAGATAAAACAAGAGTATAACATAACAAGACTATGATAAGACAGGAACCAAACTAAATTGCTAACATGACACAACGTTGAACAAACTTGAACACGAATTAAACAAGGCAGTGTAAACAGACAGGCGGGATCAGGAACAATATACAGGGCAGGAACACAAGAACAGGAATATCCAAAAACTCACAGGGTAAAGCACGACGAACAAGGTAGTATGAACTAGCACTTCGGGTAACTTAAAGGGTAACTAACAAGAGAGATAACAATGGGCAGGTGTGGGTAATGAAACACAGGCGGGAAGCTAAACGAGAGAACGAGAGGGGCGGGGCCATAGACGAGACCGGAGAGAGCGCATATAAAGGCATGACGACAATAATATGTCTCTCCCCACACAAAACATGAGGCTCTGTCATGATTCTGCCAATAGGTCAAGAAAAGCAAGACAAGATGGGACAGAACCATGACAATTTTTTTGCATTTTGTCTTTATAATACAATAAATAAATAAAATGTAAAACAAATGTAACTATTTTATTATACTGTATTGAATATTACGGTAGATTGCCTGAGCCTCACAACAAACATTTCAATGTACATTTTGCACATATATCTGTACATATGAAAAATAAATATAAAACTTGAAACTACAGTACTACTATATACTACTATACACACTACTACAGTATAAATGTAAAATACTTTGTATGCTAAAGTTCCTTGGAATCCCATGTACAAACAATGGTATGTAAATATGGCAAACATTCAGCACCACGGTATCCAGTATGTCAGCATTACCACCTCATACAGTTGTTGCCTTATGGAACGGTAAAGGACATCATTTTGAACATCAGATGGTAATCCGAAGGACACAAGGTCACCTGTGTTGCAAAGACATAAACACACGGCGCATGTATGTGTGCCTCTTGGATAGCACTGTAAAAAATAGATGCCTGGAAAACTGAACGTGCTTATGGTATTCCAACACGTATATAAATAGGGAAGGTCTCAGACAATGTCATTTCCCACCAAACTGGGCGTTGAGACGATGCCGTAAGAAAGAGCCAGTCAATGTATTCAAGCCATTATAACACAATGTATAAATTAATCCATTATAATTGGACTGCAAAGGGAATTTGCGTGCATTATGTATTTAGAACTGAATATCATTTACACTATAAGAACAATCTAGATTAAAAATCATTAACACCTTATATGTAGTCAAATGAGAATGAGAATCCAAACCAGACATATTTCTGGTGGGTAAAATCCAATACAGAGTTTCAACAAAAATACAAGCTAAACATTTGAAACCTAAAAAAACGCATTGCCTTATAGTCTTTCATGACTGAACGTACAATAATTAACATATTTTTGTTTGCACACAAAATATTTTCTATGTTAATTTACAGCACATCACAGATGTTGTCGGTAGATCTCAACATTTAAAACATTCCTTTAACATCATGCTCCAGAACTCAAACAACTCAACTGTAAAATTAACATTCTGTAAACCTTTTACACAGGTTTAAATACCTCCTGGCCCTCCTCCACTGCTCTGTCCAATCAGAGAGCTCACATCAGGAGTCTGCTCGGCCAATAACCTCACCCTACAGGTGTCCGCCGAGAGGTCACCAGCATGTGTGAAGCCTAATCTAACACGGCCAGCCAACGGAAAACACTGCCAACTGTTGGATACCCTGCTGCTTCATCTCATTCTCCTGCTGTCTGCCTTTGACAGGACACACACTGCAATGCACATACGGTACAGACCGCAGGACGTCCATTATTAGCAGCATCAGTGTCTTAATGTAACACTAAGATGAGCAGTAAGACTTTATATATTGTTAGAGCATGTGTGACCAGTGGAAACTTTAGGTTGAATTTAAGGTGTACAGTAGTATCCAAAAATAAGATTTCTGTTATCATTCACTCAACCTGCTTGTTGTTTCAAATCTGCATAGCAAAAGTAGGTCTTTTCTATACTAACAAACCTGGATGCCAAGTTTCAAAAGAAACAAAATAACAGATTTGGACCAGCATAAGGGCGAGTAAACAATAGGAGAATTTCATTTTTGGGTCAACTACTTTAAGTGGAGATCTGCATACAGTATATCTTAGATTTGGCTCAGGAGCAGATCACACAGTTGGGTGGAAGAGTACTGTAGTCAAGACATGAGGGTTTTTAAAAGCTGTGCAGACAAAGACTTTGCAAAGGCGTGAGAAGACTTACTAAGGGAGCCGCATGCAGTGTGGCGGTAACATACAGAACACTTGTTACTGTATGCTACAATGTATGTAAGACAAGGCTGTCCTGTGCACGTTTCTAAACATCAATCTACACACATAATGCACACTGTGAATTCACGCTCAAACTGATTAGTGTGAAGTGAAAGATTTATTTAGGGCAACATACTTTGTTGACCCTAGAACAAGCCTATAGACCGTTTCATCGGACGTGTGGGCCTGGACTGCAGTTCGCTTCCGGTCTGTAAGCTTACACTTCATATGAACTGTAAATGTATCCCTCAAATCTGATTGGTTGATTGAAATTTTGTCCCAGGGTCAACAAAGCTGTTGACCTCAGAACATCTCTCACTTGGCAAAATCACAAAAGCCTTTCATTCACACCGACCCCACAAACAACAAAAGCTTAAAGAGTACATAACATGAGATCATGATAATCACATTTCATGCCGTGTGTAATGTTGCCGTGTTTGAAAGTAAGCAGTCCGCCAAGTTGTAAATCCGAAGGTGAATGAATAACAAAGTTATTGGCTTGGAAAAAAGGGAGTCAACTCTGAATCACGCAAACGAGTCGTCCCTAATCCGATTCGCTGCGGATTTATGTCACTACACTAGTCCCCGCCTACGTTTTGCTAGGACTGCCCGTGAAAACTTCACTCTTCTCCCCCAAACACTGTAGCTTGTGAGCCTCATTCGCGGTAGACCAATCACAGCAGACTAGACCATCTGACCAATCACATCAGACTAGGCTAGCGGAAAGGAGGGGATTAGACAGATTAATCGCGGAACGCATCATTTGAGAGTCAGTCAAAAAGTAAGGTAAGAAGTTTTTACACCTTCTATGTACATAAACTTGTTAAACATAAACTAGGACCTTAAAAATCCCTAGTTATGTACTCTTTAAACCAAGTTTACTTTTAGATTTACCATGTTCCAAAAAACATCAACAGGGTTGAAATCCTGACATAGAAAATCAGCCTCTGGATAAGCAAACATATCCAAACAACCCTGCTGAAAAGACCAGCTTAGACCATTTATTGAAATATACTGTAGTTGTTAATTGTACAACAAATGTACAAAATTTTGTTTGCACCATTGTTTATTTAACTATTTAACAGCGCTGTGTCAAAAGCAGCAACCCAGCTTCCAGCGAGCTCATGCAAACGCAACTATTTTTTAAATCCTGACTTTTATCCAACGTATGAGAACACGGCAGTGATTCAGTCATCGAGGCTGTGACGTCTGTCAGTAGATCCAGTGGCGATCCCTCCCATGTCAACTTGCCGAATAAAAAGTCACTAAAACATCGTAAACTGTGTGGCTTTGAAACTGTGTTTAGCCAATAGGTGGTGGTTAGCGTATTAAAATAAAAATTATTTGCAAGTCATGAAATGCATTATTTAACAATAATACATTTTAAAAGAGAAACCCGTTTTCATTATTTGTTTGTTCTTTATTCCTTTAGTTTTCTCTTGTACAACATGATAACCCCGTGTCTGATCTGTGCTCAAAATTTAAAGAGACAGTGAATCTTTAATTGAAATCGTGAAATCGCCTTTAAAAATTTGTATGTTATACAACATTTTATGTATGCCTTCGTTATGTTGTAGTTGGAATGGACTAAATAACAAATTATTTTTATAAGCTAAAAAAATATACATTTTTTCATTCTGTTATTACATCACAGTTTTGCACTACCTTTCAATGGTGTCCCACATTATCCCACAAAAACGGATTACCTGTCCCACATTTGGTTTGTTGGGTGGTGGTCACCTGATCAAAAACAACATTGACGTATCTTACAATATATCAGTACAATTTGTTTTGTCTCAAGACGCACACAGTAATGTTTTTTTTTTTTTAAAAACAATTGAAATATCCTCATTTAACTAAGGCCTAGTTCTGGCTTAAGCTAATCCCTGTCCGGGAAACCACAGCAATATGTTTTGAACTTATGCCCTTTGGCCTCATACATTACACTTTTGGTCAACATTCACTACTGTAGTGCAAAAGACGAAACTTGTATTTGTATAAAGAACGTTTACACAAACTCACCTGTGAAAAAAATCATTACACTTAACTTAAAATATTTGCCTGTATTTACAATTGCCAGACGAAACCATCACTACAGAAACAATCCAGTCAAACACTCCTGTCAGTGTAAATATGTGCAATTACATTTATTTCCTCTCATAAGCAAACAGCACTCCATCCACTTTAAATTAACATACAGATTCATTTTCGATCCCCCCTGAGCTTCACTATCTGTCTGTGGTATATTGCATTCACCGGATGAGAACTGAAGCCAATTACTTTTCTATTGTTTAAGAACCTCTGCAATATGTTATACGATGACAACGTCCGATGTGCTTTATGGAAACATCTTATTGCATGATTGCAATCCATTTTCACAGCAGGCACAACTGGCAGATCTTCAGATTAAATGACTCACGTGAACTTGCGGCTATCCGAACAATCCGTACCGTGCATCCCATCAATTATTTAAAGGGCACAAATTGATATCGCAGCCACAGGATCCTCTGGTTACGAGGCAATATTCTCTTACGGCCGGCCATCTCTGTCCAACAGCTGGGGAAAATGTCCAGGAGATGACACGGAGCATGACCTAGCAACCGGGTCACTGGTTTACACAGCGCCACTCACTCCCATTTCACCCCCCCGCCATGTTTTATAGCATGTATCACATGGCTAATCATTTCTAGGCTCCTGCTGATGTCGGCCGCGGTGGACACATGCCATCTGTTGGGACGTTTTGGGGTGACTCTAGAAGGGCACACACATGTTTGTCTCCAACTCTGAAGTGTAATAGAAAATTGTACTTCACAGATTACTGAAAAATTATATATATTTTTAAGTATTCAATATTGCTTGAAAGAGACTATAACAATACCTCTCAAAATGACTTCAGATTGTTGTTACACTTTTTTCAAAGCAAGAAAATAAATATTGTGACCTCCATACAATTTAAACACACCAAGAAGACGTGTAAACAACAGTTCTCACAGTCCATAACGGTCGTGACCCAAGAGGCGCCTCAGCCGAGATCCGACATGAGACCACCCACTACAAAATACCAATGTTACTTTACTCCGATTACAGCACTATATAAATACAGCATATTGCAGAATAAACTAACATTACCATTAGTTTAAACAGAAGTAAGTATTTCAAATAGAATGCATGTATTTAAACTATAAACAAAGGATGTACTGTACTAGTAATGTAGTTTAATCCTACAATGGTGCCAAGACATAACAGCTGAGGTGAGAGACCTCAGAGGTAGTGCTGCTATTAAATTACTAAAAGTTCCCACTGGTTTAGTATTCATTTTCAATGTGATGGCCGAGCACAACAGAGAGTGGGAATAATCCTGATGAAATGGGTGTTGATGAGGGATGAATAGTGTGTGTTTACGGGGATTAGACACTAGACATGTGCCGATATTCGGTAATGCGATTAATTGCGGTAATGGATTAGCACGATGTTGTTATCGCTGGCACTTTCAAATACCGTGAAAATATATCGATTTTTTAGAACGTGTATTTGTTTATTTTTCATCAACCGGATAAAAGTACACTGCGTGTATGCTGCGTAGGAATGCGCACTCTGATCTAAACAATCCCCATGTGGAGATGCCTACGTACGTGTGTTACTCTGATGTAAACAGTACCACACGGAGAGGAAGCATGGCGGAAGGAGGAACGCTGCCGACGATTTATCCCCCTTCTAAAAGGGTGAAGTCTGAGGTTTGGAAATATTTTGGGTTAAAAGTAAGCCAAGTAATGAAATTTGACAGTGTGGCAGAATAATTATTTTAACGTTGATGGAACGCAATAAAGTCATACACTGTCACAAAGTGCGAGTGAATTTGCTGTTTATAAATGTTTAGCTTGCTATAAGAGTTAACACACTGGCTTGGCTTGTTATTCAAACAATAATAATATAATAACATGAATTGTAGTACTAGCGTTGTACAGACATAAGTATATTTAAAAGCAGTTAACAAAAGTTGTTCTTTTGCAGTTTGCACTTTATTCTGTTTGAATAAACTCACTTTATACATCATTACTGTGTGTTGTTTTATTTATATTTAAATGTTTGAGGTTCTCTTTATTATTTAAAATAAAGTTGTTATCAAGAGGAAAACACTGAAGTTGGTTTATATTTTCAACCTGCATTTCTCATAGAATTGAATACTGCGATAATACCGCTTACCGCGATGAAACCTTAATCAATTAATCGCAGCATGGAAATTTGATACCGGCACAAGCCTAATGGGGATATCACCCTTTGGCGCCTCACAGACTGTTACCGCTCTAGACAGCTCCTGTACCGCCTATGCCCCGAACAACCAATCCCCACGGTCACGAAAAACCTGGAAATATCAGATAATATTTAAAGTGGTCTGCAACCTGGGAAAATCCATGAAAATACAATCTTGAAGTACATAATTGTACAATATGGAATATATACAATACGGTTCTGTATGGATTTTTTTAAATATAAATTTCAATAGATAGTAGTTAACAAGTTTATTAGACCACCATATTAAAGAGAAAACACAAATGTTTGAGGAATCTGAGAAAAAAATACAGTATATATATATTATTATTTATTGGGCAAATAACAAACTGAAACAACTAAACGTTTTTAGACTCAAATTTGGGTCGGCACATTCAACTCCTCTTAGAAGTCAGAAAATTACCATTTCTTTTATGGGCTGCAATTTGAAGTTTTGAATTAAAATAGTAGTATTTTCCTGCCTTTCTTGTAAGAAAGTAAATAAAAAAAACTCATGGATAACAATAAAAAAACACAGTGTTTTTAAAATCATGCTTTTATTTTGTTATCACGTTTTTATTGTTTTACTGTGCTATATCTGTATTATTTTGAGTTATTATTATTATTTGATTTATTATTCATATTTAAGTTAGTTAAAACAACCCAACTGCAGTTTAATTGATAATGCACAGTAAAAAAACAAGACTTTTTAAATCTGTTTTTTCAAATGAACTCTTTAATAATTGATTTCCTATTTCAGCATTAGAAACACGGACTAAAGAGCTTACACATGCTGGTGGATTACCAATTAAAGAAACATCAAAATTATCTTGGTAATCACCAATACTGTTAGTTAGGGTTAGGTAGCTGTGGCAAATGCCTTAAATTGGGAGGGGGTCTAATACACTTGTTAAGCACTGTGAATGTACCTCTAGTTACATTTCACTGACAAAAAGGGCCATCTCTATAAATTATTCAAGTCAAAATTAAAATATTAACACCCATTCTCTCTCTCCACCTCTCTTATCTGTGTTTATCTGTCACTAGACTTCAAGAACAAGATTTCGGATCAGTGAAGCGTCCAAGTAATTAAGTCTTCGTATTACTCAGCTACAGATATTTGATCCACACGTGTAAGAGAGAAGACGATCAGAACACAGTGGTTTGGAATCAAACTCCTCCACGTCAACTGCTGGAGACAAACTCGATGTCATGCAGGCCACAGCTTTCTTACCAAGGTAGCACTATCGCACACATCAAAAACGGGATAAGATAACACCCCACACTTCTTTGCTCCTCTGGCCGAACATGTCATGTTATTTTACAGATGACTGGAGATAAAAGACCAAACGGGTGACGGCCATTGATCGGTAAAGATGAGGTACTACAGCACTGGTGATGTTTCGAGATGCAATGACGGCTCGTTTTTTACAGCTGCAGTCTTCAATCTTCATTACCATTCTGACTCGACTACAATTAGCCCGAGAATCACTAATTACATGCATTACCATTATTAGTGGATTCATTATACCGCTTGTTAACTGACTAACATTTTTCAGAGATAAAAGAAGCAATTATGATGCCTGTACTGTAGTCCCACAGCAGAAAACACGTTGGCGTATTTTGTGTGCTGCAAGTCACACAGTTGCTTTTCTGCAAAGCAGAACAAAACAAGCACCGTGCATCAAGGTCAAGCAACGTAAACCTGCCAAACAGCTAGAAAGCAACAGCAATGAAGCAGAGATAACCTTGAAACTCTTTAAGTAGTAGCCATGGCAAAGTGGAGCACATTTGATACAGCAGCGAATTGCAATACGATCGCAATCTATTCTTCCGAATTTCATCTGACGGAAGAAAAGCAGGAGAAGTTGATGTTGTCACCGGGGTACATCTGGAAGATGTGGAGGTGGAGGCTATGAGGAGAAGGTCGACCAAGCTATTGATTATCACGGACATCTCACGCCCCCTCTCTCCGTGACACGCTTGTTAGGATGAGGGGCACGTTGAGCAGCCGGCTGATCCAACCTCACGGCAATTTCTGCCCACCGCCGTCACATCCAATACAAGCCTGTGCAGAGGCGTCCCTGACTAGATCTAAATCCACAGCTGTCCCGCTGCGATTTCACAACTTTTCTGAGAATAATTCTTGTGCAATCCTCCATTTTGAAAGCATGTGTGGATTCACATTTTTTGCTGCCTTCATTTTTAAGTACAATCAAATTGGCTTTTTAAGTCAATTCAACTTAATATTTTACTTTCTGTCATGTAGCCTAAATTTATTTGGTAAGTTGAAATGTCTTGTAAAACCAATTAGACTGTACTTAAAAACGTATTATGAAGTGTATGGACTGTTAAAAGTCATTACAGCTAACTATTTGAAATTTTGAAATGTTTTACATTACGCCAAATCATTAAAATACGTTTTAAAATATTTTTTAATAAATAATTAAAATAACTTTTTAATGAAAATTTTAAAATAAATGTTACCTTATTTTATAAGTTACAGCAACCAACCACTGGCCAAAATAAAAAATAATTAAATGACCTGTAAAGCCAATTTCATTTAACTCAAAATTAAGCCATCAAAAATAAAGTAAATATTAAAAAAAGATAATATATATATATATATATATACACATAAAATAAAATATCTTTTACTATTTCAAATTGATGTGATACTGAAATAATAATCAACTTTATAAATCTACTACTTCTGTGACAACTGCCAATCGATGCCAAACTGACATTCTCAAGCTTGGTTTCTTTTTAATAAATGCCTCCAAAACGAGGATGCAAACTATTTATTTAGTTCCTAGAATCTGGGAGGTTTACTGAACCCTGGCACGTCGTGTGAAAAGCAGATTTGTACATCTCAGTTGACGGCGATGAGCTCTACATGTCCTTAGCGGCTTATTAAAGAGTGATGCTGCTATTTATTAATATTTTGTATCCCACAAGCTAAACCAGCGGTGAAAAGCATTGTGTGTGTGAGGTGAACGCATCTACTCTAAATCCCACACATGCCTGTACGTCAGCCAGGGCACCTCTCAGCGTTGGGAGATGTTGGCAGAACATTAGACGAGAACATGCTAGGTGTATGTTTTGGCCTAGGGGTGAGAGTGTGGGCTGTTGCTTTTCTGTCTCCTAATAAAACCGTCTCTTTACCGTAGGTGTATTACAGAGTTTTGTGCACTTTGTTTGCCTAACCTCACACACACACACACCTGCAGCATTCTCCAACTCTATTTTGACTAATTACGCAAATGTATGTCAGCTGAAGCTGCCAGTTGACAGCGTGTAATGTAAACTGCCAGTTGTGTTGCCATGGCGTGCGGCTGTGCTTTTCCACGTCCTGTAGCTCAGGAAGCCAACAGCGCACACCATTCCAAGCACTGATGAATATTTCAGTGTTATGCCTTTGGGAAGGAGAAAGATCAATTCTTTAACCTCCGTCGTGCCTCTCCTTCCCGTTTGATCTCCTTTAGCGTGTCGTACGGTCCCAAAGTCTTCCGGTTTGGCTCATCACGCCAAACTGTGCCAGTGGCATCCACGATGGATAAAAGCAAATGCAACTCCACTGTGAAACTGTGTTTGAAAATATAACATTACTTACGGTTAATAAAATGGCACTATTGTCACCAACTGCTGACTACGTCAGTGGATTTTGGATATTTAGGTCTGGTTTCACAGACACGGCTTAGCTTAAGCCAGGACTATCCCTTAGTTGAATTAAGATATTTATGTTGCTTTTATAAAATACATTACTGGTGTGCATCTTGAGACAAAACAATGGCACTGATATATTTTAAGTTATACCATGGTCTGTTTGAATACTGGATTCTGATTGGCTGGAAGGTGTGCATTAAAAGCCTTTAACGCACTGGTAGCTCCTGTCAGTCTGATTAAATTTAAAATTTACTGACAAAATAACCGTCATTTTTATCTGTTTGATCTAAAATGACACTGTAAACATCAATAAAAGCTTTAATTTGGCAAATAACCATGTTATAAGCGGGATAATCCACGGCTAGCCGTGCATTAAAGGATATTAATGCACTTCGTGGAGTCAACTAGGTTCTTCGCCTCCACGTCGTGCATTAAAACCCTTTAATGCACTGCTAGCCGTGGATTATCCCTTACATATTTCTGGGCAAGTTATATTCAGTTAAGACATGTCACACGTTCATTTTAGTCTGGGACTAGCTTTAAGCCTTGTCTGTGAAACCGGGCCATAGACACCTAAGCCACACTTAAAAATATTTAAACGTAACCCCATTCAATAAAAATTCGACAATACGAGAGAAAGCTAAACAATGATCAAGTTCGAAAATAAGTTTATTAAACAAATTTGTATCTCTGCACTGAAAAATAATATAATACCAATTTAAACTTTTCACTGCGAGATCACATAACAGTACGAGTCTAACAAACGCTCTCTTTCTCTCATCTTCCATTTATAATTAACACAAGCCCCCATGTCACCCGCTACGAGATCCTTTTCATTGTTATTTAGTTTTCTTTTATTACTATATACTTGAGTTATGAGACTTATTGACATTCAGACATTATTAAGTAAACCTCATCAGCCGGATGACACAGGAGGGCTGGCACCTTTGACCTCTCCGCTAAGAAATCTATACGAAAGGCTTTCCAGCTCGCTTCTGTTAACATCGATTCAGCCCCGTGTCTCAAATTTCCTGAAAATATGATGAGATATTGTCTTTGCTCAATCTGTGCGATAGGCAGGTAACAGTAATGTGATCGCTTCCAACAACAAAGAAGGCCAAGAGGCCTGCACCCATTGACTTTGTATGGACACAAAACCAATGCAAATGAATGAGTGCCGTCGCTGTTCGGTTAACAACATTCTTCAAAATATCTTGTTTTGTGCTCTGCGGAAGTAAGTAAGTCATACAGGTTTGAAATGACTAGTTGGTGAGTAAATGATGACAGAATTTTCCTTTTTGGGTGAACTATCCCATTAAAGTGCATTATTAAAATGACATTTTTTGCTTATTATTTTTAAACTAAGGTATAATTCAAACTAACATCCTGAGGTAAAAAAACATTTTGCCACTACGACTGAGTTAACTTGAACATGGAACATTCCTTTAAGCTTGCTAGCTGGAAAACATCCTGCGCCGTAAAGACGACAGCCGGGTTGTGACAGAGGGCTGTGTTGAAAATGAGAGCTGCTAATTGGGTGAGAGACTCTCGGCAGCAAAGGTTCCTTCTCGTCTAGAAGGCCTGTAATAATGTCCTGTGTCCCTTCACTCCCGAAATAGCGTCCAAGACTGCAGAGCGCCTCAGTCCTGCCCAACAGGTTACCCGACTGCATGTGACTCGCCAAATATAACCCGAAACCTTATCACATCCCTCCTCGCTGGTAAGACATGCACTCAAATCAGATTTATTTATGGAGCCAAAAAGCATCTTTTGAGACAAAACAACATACTTGACGCTCATTTAAATGACAGCCGGAAGACAATCCAGTCATGCTGCAAACTCGTGTGGGAAGTAAGAATTTTATGAATTTATGGGGTGCCAACCGCATGATCATTGGAACAGCACTCAGACTCTAAACGCCTTTTTTCTGTAACACCGACCAATTAAAGAGGAATCATGTTGGTAAACGCTGACACTATGTTCTGAACTTTACCGGAAAAGGTCACACTTTTGTAGCGCCCTTTTAATATCGCAGAAGGTAGAGGTACGACAACATTGTGCTCGTTTTAAAGAAGAGTTTAATAAAACGTTTAACTGAACCCTGAGGGTTTATGCCTAGAAAGTACACTTGTTTTTATTTCTAAGGGAGATAGTACGATCTAACAAGGCACAAAAAGAGAACAGATGGCAAGGTGCATTCAACACAACTAATGGCATACAACAGTTACATTTACGCTGCGAAAGTGGTAAAGAACTGGCATAAAAAAGGTACTATTTCAAGGGAATTCGTAAATCAAATTATGAGGTGGCTAATTTCTATAAATTCGTACGATCTTATTGGTACGTTTTAATATGATTTGCTTTCGCATCAGTGATGTTAGGTTTAGGGGAGGGGCTTCAGCATTGCTTTATTTCTCATAATCGTACATTTTTGTTTGATTCCCATTGTACAAATTCATGCGAATTAGCCACATCGTAAAATAGTTACGAATTCCCGTAAAATCTGAAAATGTAAACTAAATTTCAAGCAGGTACAAAGCATCCTTACCTCAGCTGTGTAAAGACATCTAAAATGTATCACTTCCAAGATCTCTTTTTGGCTCGACTATTTATGATCGTAAACTTTAGTCTAGAAAATAATAATTGGTCGCTAATAATTGGTCAACAATGGTTATTGCACTGCAATCTACATTATCATGTCATTGACTAAATAATAGGGATGTAACGATTCACCGTGAGCCGGTTGAAAATCGATTATATTATGTGCTATTCAAGCCGGTTGAGATATTATTTGAATCGCAATACATGTTTTGAACAGCAGGGGCCGCTGTGTTTACTGCAAACTTGGAAAACGTGGATATGTGGATATTTCTAAAATGTAAAAAATTTCAATAAAAGCACAGACAAAGTCTTAGTTTGTTTATTTTGAAGAGATTTTCTTATTATTCATTTTTTACTTGATTTAGAATTCGATTTGGAATTAGTTTTGTTACTTGACATAAAATATATTTTATTTTTCTTTCACAAAAGAAACGTGCAGCATTTAAGAAATAATAAAAGGGCAGTTGTTAATTCCTAATTTGTCTCAACTCATCTTGTAAAACTAAATCGTGAATGAATCGTATCGTGAGATCAGTATCGTGAATCGCATCGCATCGTGAGCTCAGTGAATCGTTACATCCCTACTAAACAATGTCTTCAAATCTTTCAGGACCATTTTTCAGTAACAAGACTATGACAAACAACATGATTACATTTTAGCAACAATTTAATAAAACAAAAATATAACTACAAAGCCATCCTTTAAAACCCAATAAATGTAGGCCTACATCTCATTTCTAAAACTAAAAAGACATCTGTTACACAGAATTACTCGATTTTAATCCAGTCACCTTTCCTAAACTTCACCGGGGAACTTTACTGTCATTTCACGAGGAACATTCTCGATAAAGCGCAGCACCATCCAGATGTCTATGGCACGCTACATCACTCAATCCATCACTGAAGTGAAAATACCCAACAGTGTCATGATGGCACTCCAGTGAACGTGGCTTTGGATTATAATAAATATTCATTCATTCTGTTGAATGGGTTTAATGCTGTGCTTGCAGTCTCTGAGGCATCAGACTGCCATGCAGTTTTAATACTTTCTATCACGTCCGAGGGAGTCGACAATGCAACTGCGCGCCATTCAGCGCCATTAACCACTCGAGGAGCTGAGATAACATTTGTGCTAACAGGTGTTAGCGTGCCTCTAGTGAAATGGCTCAGCAGCTTAGGTGATTCAAATAAGAGCAACATGCAACTGCGATTTGTTGCAGGGAGCTGAGTTTCGCATATAGCTTTTATGCTATGAACAAAAAACATAAAAGCTGTGATGGTCAGCACGGTTGGTCTGAGCACACATCTTGGGTCTACAGTTGACCCTATGGCTAAATCCTCAAAATCATTCAATTAGCATTCCCCCAAGGCCAGGCCATACAGACCTCTCCAATCGTTCCCTCTTTCCAGCTGTTGGCGTGTCATTCTTCAAGATTTGCCTTGCTTTCGCGCGGCAGTCACACAAACACACACTCACGGCAGGTCTGGCCCACACAAGCAGCGGCCTGCTCCCGTTCACTCACCCTTTTGCCCTCCTTCCCTGGTGCTCCTGGTTGACCGGGTAACCCAGCATCTCCCTGGGGAGGAAGGGAAAAAATCAGTGTTGTAGTTCTGAGCATTTCAGTACACAAAGCTGGCTGGTCTAAACGTTTTAGTTTACCACCTGTTCACGGTCATTATTCGCCTCAAACTAAATGATCTGATTCAGAAACATGAATGTGAATATGACCACACAGCAGCTGGCTCTGTCTGGACTGCTCTATATCGCAGCGTTTAGTAAAGTGCTGATAGACAGATGTTCAGATGGCATGTTCACAGCACAATCACGGCTGGGGAGGCGCAATTATGAAGGGAAGGCGAATGTAATGATCTGAATATGTGCAAATTAAAGTGAGGTTGAAGTGCTTACCTTTTCTCCGAGAACACCCTGGAGGCCCTGCACAAAATAAATAACAAACATTGTGTTGATCCACAAAATGGTTGATTTTAACTCGTGATTTAATCTAAACACAAAAATTTCTGATATGCAAATAGTATAAAAAATAAGCAGCTTAAAGGGATAGTTTACCCCAAAAGTTATTTTATCATTTCATTCCAAACCTGTATGACTTTTTCTTCCGCAGAAAACAAAATATATTTTGAAAATGTTGGTAAACAAACACACTCTACAAAATGTTGGGTTAAATTAACTCCAAAAAAACGTTTATATTTGACCCAACAATGGGTTAGAACAACCCAACATTTTTGAGTTGAAACAACCCAGCATAAGTTTATTTGTAACCCAATGTTGGGTTTGTCCATTTTTGACCCAACATTGGCTTAAAACCCAACACTGAGTGCAACATCGGCCCCCAATGACATCCATTGTGTGAACACAAAACTACTAAGACATTTCTCAAAATATCTTCTTTTGCGTTCCAGAATCATACACTGGTTTTAAAAAACATGAAGGTAAATAAATGATGACAGAATTTACATTTTTGTCTAAACTATTCCTTTAATAAATGATCCTTTAGCTCAACTGGCAGCGCACTGCATTAGCAGTACAAAGTTGTGGATTCAATAAGCAAGAAACAGCTTTTCAAATAGCCGTCCACTGTAGTGACCCCTGCGCATGAAAGGGTTAAATACGGTGTGCAGTAATATATTTCGAACACTTGATCCTTTGAACATCAGGACATTGATGACTCAATTACCTGTGATGCGATTACGAGGTCACGCATTACAACACAGCTGGCATTTATCAACAGCATTACTGTATAACACGCCATGGCCAATAAACTTCTGCTATCTGGCATCTTCATTGTTGCCGGTTAAAGGCACAGCAGTACCATTATGAAATATGTTGTCGTCTACCATTTTTGATGGATTGAGACTGAGAAAGACTTGACGTGTCATTTCCAGTATGCAAATTTAGTGAGCATGGATTGCTCACAGGTATTTAGGGTGCATTCTGAATTGCTGGGAGGATTGGGTTTTGATGGGACTAAGTGTCTAATTCACAAAAATGGCTGACTCACATGCTAACATACTATATACAATATTGAACTAAAGAGGACTGAGACTGAGACTTTGCAAGTGTCCTAATAATACATTTACGGTACATAAAAATCTAAAAAACAGGCACTGGTGCAATACCACTTTCTAAAAAATGCAAAACAGACCCCTGAAAAAAAAATTGACACCAAAATGAAAATTGTGCCTCATTTTAAACCTTTCTTTACACAAAAGAAGATATTTTAAAGAATGTTATGTTGGTTCCCATTCACTTCTATTGTACGGACACAAAACCAATGGGGGTCAATGGGGACTAACGGTTCTCTGTTACCAACATTCTTCAAAATATCTTATTTTGTGTTCTGCAGAAGAAAGAAAGCCATACAGGTTTGAAATTGCAAAAGGGCGTGACAGAATTTTCACTTTGGGATCTCTCTAAATGTGTCTTGCATTTCTAAATGTGATTGTCTTTACCTATGGAAGCATATTGGTAGCTATTTTCAATTTGAAATGCAATACGCAAAATGGCAATGCAGTATGCATGTATGAAAATGCAATTCCTAATGTTCAACCTGTTAATGTTAATGCATTTAGGGAAAATAACATTAGAATTTTAATTTTGCTACAGTTTTGCTTGACTATCTTAAACATATATAATCAATCCGGGGAATGCATTTTCATTTTAATTTCGCAACTTAAAGAGCGTTAAAAATATCTATTTAAATAACACATTAAAACTAGTGTAGGAACTGACAAATGTAATTGATATAATTGAATTTTTATTTTCATTTTGCACTTAATGTTGCACATATGTTATTTAAAATGTATATTTAAATACACAATTGCATTGTCATTTTACATACTGCATTGCCATTTTGCGGATTGCATTTCAAATTGAAAATAGCAACCAATATGCTTCCATATTTACCTGGTCTCCTTTTGGACCTTGCTTTTCAACCTACAGGAAAGAAAAGAAGTGCTTGAATCAAGGATGTGGCAATAAACATTGGCTATAAATGAAGTCATAACAAAGATGAGGTTATCTTTACACAGCTGAGTGAAAAGACAAAGCACATGACCACTCACATATACATGACCTCTTTTAATCTCCTCTCTAAAACACAATGGCTTTAAAATGCTGTGAGGTGTCACTTTTCAAACGGCATCTTTGAAAACACAAGCACATCTTGGAAAAAGCTGCAAAGTCAGAACTTGAAATGTTCCTATGAACTGTAACTGTACTGACGTGAACTGTGATGTTAGAGTCCATAAATATAAGTGACATGTCTAGAACCGTCTGAAAACACATCTCTTCCGTCAACACCTGACTGATCAGTTCTGATTTCTATCTCTTTTCTACTCTTTCAAAAAAAAAAAACAGCTCTGTATACTGTGGTAGGCTATATGAGACCAATTTTCTTTCATTGCACTTATGCTTTTTCTTGTCCTTATGTTGTTCCAATTGCTTCCATTGTTTCCCTCATCTGTAAGTCGCTTTGGATAAAAGCGTCTGCTAAATGAGTAAATGTAAATGTAGAATGCCAAAATTGGTAACGGCACTCTAAAAAAACCTAAAAGCACAAATAAAAACAAGAATTCAAGAAGACAGGTTCACATCATGTGACTAAAAAGTGCAGTGCAGTTTCAACCAAAGCATTTCAACCGAGATTGTTCGAATGCTTTTTCACCCACACTGAATTTACAGGCTGACTACAGCACAGAGTGGTGATGTGGCGAGCGTGTTGTCGGCTCATGCTTTTCGATCTCTGGTATGTCCTCATAAATGTAAAATTAGAACGAGTAAATAATCGTTACGGCCTGATATAGTTCCGCTGGTGTTTGCTTACTGTTTAAGTGACATAAGGGGGACAGGTTGGTAGTACCGTAACATCACACCACACACAATGAACATATGTCCCACTTTGTGTCAGACGTGACCTGACAGACGTGTCTCCTACATGTGCAAAATAATTAGCTCTCTACCTGCAGAACATGTCTAATCTCCAGAGTCTGTGCACGCTGCTGCTGGCCGCACCTGACTGAGGATGTTTCTCTTACTTGGCATCACATTTATTATTGTATTTGGGATGTTGAATATGGCATTTTTAATTAAAGTCAATACAAAACACTATGTAATTGCCTTAAGTCTTGTTTTCTGTCTGGGCAGTGTTAGGTGTACATAATGGTAAGCTGTAGGTCAATCATGGATTGAAATAGGTAGAAAGAACAAAACCACTTGAGATATTACAGTGACAGACATCACTGTTGATAGGAAACAATGAAATAGTGTTATAATTCTACCTTTATAATAAAGTAACTAATTAAAATGAAAATGGTAGACATGGTGCTGCCTATCCTTGGCTCAACTTTAACTTCCCTGGCGCTGAATGCAGCATTTTCAATTAATGTCAGTCTGAAACATCTTTCACAACTCATCTAACTTCTATACTAAAATTTCCCGATTAAACAGAATTAAAAATGACAAAATATGTAGGACAGAACCTTGTTTAACCCATCTGGTCGACTGTACTGTAAAAAGTTCTTTGCAAAAAATAATTGCTGTCTTCTGTATTGAATTCCAACACAGCAACTTCAAAATAAAATGTACTTTGATAAGCCAAAGTGCATAAAATTTTCAAACTACATCTTTACATTGTCTTAGTTTTAAACACTGAGTGCAGCTCTATTCTACAAACTTCTTCACATCACATGCAAGCAGCTGACCTGGCAACCACGTCGTGCAGCTCCGCCTTCACATTACAATCAGTGCATTCTCTAGTTCACACGGATCAACATTCCGGCATGTGATGCATTGTTTCCTGTAATTGCGATGCTTTCTAAACACATTAAAAGTAACACCATATATGCCACTGTGATGCGAGTCGACCTCTCTACAGTGTAAAAGCCAGCTAGGCGAAATGCAATAATTGGCTCAAAACGCAGCAAGGGGGCCCGGCGTAGGGTCAGGGCCCACCAGCACCACAGGGGTTGCGGGGGTTTGTAAGCAAGTGGTGGAAAGTTATTAAATTTGATGAACGATTGGACGAAATTCTTTCATAATTTCATAAAGGTGGTTCACAGATGAATTGTTATAGTGCATTAAGAATTGAAATACGGTCCATTTTGACTTCACATAGAATTGTAGCCTCACTTTTAATATAACAAGAGGAGGAAATACGATTCGGGGAAGTTTTATGCATGCATGCTCACTAGTCTCTCTTGTAACATAAGAGCTGAACTGAGCATCTTCTCACAGAAGCAGTTTCACAATCCTGTAAATCTAAACCTCAGAGATGACTCTCTATAAATCTGAGTTCAGTGCTATAGTCTGCCATAATGCGGTTCCTGCAAAACCTCTTAAGAGTCTCATTCAAAACAAGGCAAACACTGTTGTGTCATGCAGTTTTGCAGTATTGTAAGGTATAGTGAAACACGTACCGAGAGAGTTCCCAGAGCTGGCGAGCCAGGTTCACCCTGCAAGAGAGACAGACAAATTTAGCAGAGATTAGAATACAAATGATAGAGGGTAAAATATGATAAAATGTCACATTTTGGTTAAACTGTTTCTTTAAGAATAATGCAGCAAGACATCTGAAACATTCATTCTGGAGCAAAAAAGCTCACATCCTCAGAAATGTACAATAGAAGGTAACAAAACCTGACATCGAAAAAACTACAGCAGGCCTGCTTTCATATGCAAGGAAACATGAGGTTGCCTAAAGAAGATAAAACGCACTTAAAGTGATATTTCACACAAAAATGAAAATTCTGTCATCATTTACTCACCCTCTTGTCATATCAAACCTTTATGAACACAGAAGATATTTTGAAGAAAGTTGGTAACCGGACAGCACTGGCCCCCATTCACTTTTATTGTATGGACACAAAACCAATGCAAGTAAATGGGGGCCAGTTAACATTCTTCAAAATATCTCCTTTTGTGTTCTGCAGAAGAAAAAACTCAAACAGGTTTTAAATGACAAGAGGGTACATGATAAGTAAATGATGACAGAATTTTCATTTTGGGTGAACTATCCCTTTAAGTGAAATATAATGTTGACAAAGGATGTTGGAGCAGTAGCATGACTAATGTCATACTGTATGCTGAAGAAGGTTTATAATAGACCGTGCGGGTGACGATGACTCACACCGTATCGGAGCATATGTTCTCCTAAAATTCAAGCTTCAGAAATATGACATCCGCGTCAGTCAAAACCCTTGACAAAAACATGCAAAGCCTTCCACAAATTGAATCTAAATCCACAAGAACATTAAACTTCGCCGAAACAAAAAGAAGTGAACTTCTCAAGCTCACAGATATCGAGAGTGGTTGTACGTTTGAAGAGAACGACGTGTCTTTCCGACTGTCGGGTTTAATTCCAACTACAGTCTTTTCTCCCACCCGCCCACCTTCTCTCTGACTGGGAGATGAGATAAAAACAGAAGAAACTGGTTATTATCTGCTGCAACACAGAGGAGCTCATTAGAACTTCAAGGCTTGAAAACACAGCATTGACAATTACACATAAGCACGGGCAAACAAAGGAACCCAATAAGAGAGAGAACTTTAAAAGACATGGGGTAATATGGCAGCTAATTAGAGGATAACATTCGATCTATTGTTTGAAAAGCGGTCCCGCTGTGGACTGCGTACACGCATGAGCGTGTCTGTGGGAGCCTGGGAATCAGATATCAGAGGAGAAAGCTCTCTTCTATATGCTGTTTCACTGCAGTCACATCTTTCCTGGTGTGAATCTCTTATCGGTTGTGCTTAAAAATGTGGAAGGCAGTGTTATGGATTCAATCCAACTTAAAGTGACAGCTCATCCAAAAATGGAAGTTCTTTCACCATTTACTCATATTCATGTCATTCCAAACCTGTATGACTTTCTTTCTTCTGCAGAACACCAAAGAAGATGTTTTGAAGAACATTGGTAACCAAACATCATTGGCCCCCATTGACTTCCATTGTATGGACACAAACCACAGAGACATCTCGAAATATCTTCTTGTGTGTTCGACAGAACAAAGAAACTCAAACAGATTTGAAATGACAAGAGGGTGAGTAGATGATGACGAATTGTTAGTGTTGATCAGAAAATCGTGTTTACAGTTAAGGCACTTTCAATGGAAGGCTATGCGAAGCATTGCGCCCCGATGAAAACATTAAAGCTGCAATCCATAACTTAGTTTAAAATAAACAAAAATCAGTTATTGAGCAGGAAAATGAATGGGACATAAAGGAAAAGTTCAACCGAAAATGATAATTCTGTCATCATTTATTCACCCTCAAGTTGTTGCAAATCTGTATTAATTTATTTTCTCTGATGAACACAGAGAAAGATATTTGGATATCATATACAAATTTCTTTGTTCTGTTGAACACAAAAGAAGAGACTTTGAAGAATGTAGGACAGCAAACAGTTCTGGGGTACTTTTGGCTACCATTGTCATTTGTCCTACTATGGTAGTCAATGGTGGCCAAGAACTGTTTGGTTACAAGCATTCTTCCAAACATCTTTCTCTGTGCTCATCAGAACAAAGACATTGATACAGATTTGGAACAACTCGAGGGTGACAGAATTTTCATTTTTGGATAAAATGTCCCTTTAATGAATCCAAAGCTTTTTAAATGGGACAGATACATTTAATTGGTTGTCGTGGACACAGTGTTAAGCTTCCATCATAAGTGCATTAGTGTTAAGACAATTTTCGTGTTCATTTTTCCAAACTGAAGGACGGATCGAAATTCATATGTGATGCAATGTACAACCTGCCACAGAAGCTGTCAATAAAGCTTACTCTACAACATTCCCTGTATATAAATATTCAATCCAAGCACCGGTACATTTTCTTATTTTCTTGTCTTCATACATTATGGTTTTCCCTGCCACATATACATGTCAGACGGTTCATTTGACTTGCTATAATAAAACCGGCTTTCCATCTCACAAACTCCAGCAGCATTCCACATGTCTGATTTACTGAGCCAGGCGCTACATGTCCTGCTCAGCACGAGCGATATAACCAACAAGATCAATGATTCAATACAGACGTATTTCTTTGTCCAATCAGTGGTCATGCTTCTTTGAGGTTTTTAGTAAATCAAACCTGTTGTATGAGAATCTATAAATAAACGTAATGAGATGAGCGATTCAGACGGTTAGTGACAAAGCCTGTCTTGGGTTTGATGAAATATGGCACTACATTACAATATACTGTATGAGAAATGAAAGAACACAGTATGCTGTGGAAATATATGTCTGCTTTTGGACTGTGCACAGAGCTGAAATGCATGTCTAGTTTCTCCTCATTTATCAATATTGTGTTTTACCTGAATGTTAAAATTAAAATATAATACATAAACTACCGGTCAAAAGTTTGGGATCACTTGACAAAAATGTTTCTCATGCTCTTAAAAATCTTTTAATCTGAAGGTGTGTTTCAATGCTTGAAATGACTTGTGTGGACAAAAATATAATTGTGCCAACATATTCATTTCTTTATAGAAAACTACATTTTTAATAAAAATAATTGTTTGAAATGGATTACTTGGACAAAGTGAATAAAATGAATAAAAAGCAGCCAATAAGAGTCCAGCATAAATGGAAATTCCTTCAATACTGTTTAAAAAGCATCCCAGGATGAGGCATCAAGAAGCTGGATTATAAAATGCCAAGAGAACGATTTTTCAAATTCTAGTCAAAGGGTGACTACTTTAAAGGTGCTAAAATAATACGTAGAATTTGTTTATTTTTAATGCTTTTAGTCATAACATAATTCCCACAGTTATAACTGTTTTATTCCATTGTTTTCATATTCTAAAATGTGAAAAAAATAAAATAAGGAATGAGTGAGTGATCTCAAACTTTTGACCGGTAGTGTATAGCCTATATATATAACTTAAATATAAATCATATATAAAATATTGTTTTTATAGTTTTCATTAGTGTTGTAATGTAATGTTTGGGTAAATATAATGTGTGTGGCGTGTATATTTGTGTACATAAATATATACGTGTATGTCTATTTATAAGAAATATGAGTAATATATATTTACTGTATATTAACATACAAATGTATAGATATTTATGTAAAAAATGTTATATATTCACACACATGTATATGTGTGCATTTATACATATAAATAAATATACACGCCACACACATAGACTGTTTCAGCGGAAAAAAACAAAAACAAGTTAAGTGGACTAAATTTAAATTCCGGTAGACTTCCACAAAAATCAATAACTGTTGAGTAGTTTTTAATGGAGTACAATTAATATACAATAAAATATTACTATAAATAAATGTTATTATAAATTAAATACAAAATAAACTGTTATATTACAACCAAACACAGACCGGAATAAAACAGTCTAGATTATATAAACACAAATATTTATTTCGGAATTGATTTGACAGAACTAGTTTTCATTCTTAAAATATGCATGTGGTCTTCAATGCACATATAAAACACACTCTAAACAACACATTCGCTGAAAAACAGCCCTAAGATCATAGACACACAGCCTGCGACAGTGAAGCAGTGTGTATAGATGCTTTTTACAGTAAATCAAACTTGTTGGAAGACTTACTTTATCACCTTTAAGACCGGGTGGGCCTTCAGGTCCAGGGTCTCCTTTCAAACCCTGAGGAGACAAAAGAGACAGCGACTGGTTTAATCACAGGGTCCAATTCCCAGCAGCATCCAGACAAGACAACTTGGTGTACAATCTTTCCAGCCAGGGGACGATGTATCAGTTTGTCTTCCCTCTACTTATGAATTCAGCAGGGAAGCACTTGAGCAATCTTTTAGTAAAAATCATGCTGTATGTCTGGAGAGCGTGCAGTGAAGCGCTGCAGCTTATCTCTGCCAGCGAGTATCTGAGGGAGTTGAGGTGGCCTCGTTTAAATGACAAATGTCTTCTCTTTCCTTCTGCACTTTTCTTTGTGAAAGATTAGCAGAAATTGCTCGCTGTGAGCCGCGCGTTCTTAACCTGCCACCCACCAATTAAACAAACAAAATAAGATTGAACTCGTGACATGAAACCATTTCTGATGATCGGATTGATTTGACACGCAGCCTATGTGGGCACGCAAGCTACACGGTTAAAACAGAGATATCGTTTCCAAACGTATAACCTGTACTGCTGTATAGATATGTAGACTATATATGTACACTACATAGATATATAGACAGATAGACCAGTATCAGACCAAAACACACGAGAAGGTAAAATTTATTGTAGCATAAAATCACAATTGTTTCTGTTCAACTAAAACTCAAAATAAGCAATAAAACTCAAAATAAGAATTTATTTGTGCTATGCACCAAAATCTATACAAAAAACAGGGGATATTATTGCATTATAATTCAAATGTCAATATAATATCATATTATCAGGGCTCTACTGATTTCCAAGAATACTGTGAAAATAAATAAATAAAAACAAACAAATGTCATTTCTTTGTTTTATTATAATATAAAACTTGCGTATAACAGTCTAATATTAAACCTGTTTGGTATCAATAAAATCATATTTAAGATCATAAAGATGCAACCCGCCAGACTCGCTTGTGGCACTTAAGCGGCCCAGTTGAGGAAATAGGTTGAGAGCCACTGCTAAATGCACACACACACCCATGCAAGCCCTCCGGCTGAAGCCAGGATTAGTATTCCCATCACCTTCCTGCCAGGTCTTTTTGAGAGGGAATCTGATTGGAGATAAGGCAAAACCAGAGGCAAAGTCAAAACTCTCAGTGCTAAAAGAGGAGAGAGGATAGTTTAAAAAAAGAGAAATAAAAAAGGTGATAGAGGGAAAAGCGGCAGAGCGGAGGGGCTGATAAATGAGGCCTGACACGTATCGACAGGCTAAATTTACAGTGGCTCTTGTTAGTGACACATCAAGACCAGCAGCTATAGGGAGAAAGAATTGTGAAATAAGTCAGGGGATACTTAGAGTGGAGGAACCGCCGGCCCTCCAAACACAACCATTTGTCTTAGTTAAGCCTTCGAGTGAGACTATACTGAATTATATTAGGCCCAGATGAGCGACTCGACTCTTTTTTAAAATTGTCTCCTAGTTCATGGCTAGAGATGTGACTAATAAACTCTTATGATGGCGAGACTGGTCATGACGGTTGAGCGAAAGCTCGCCGTGTCCGCTGGCAAAAAAGAAGCAGGAACCGTAATCTAGTGCCCGGCTCCATAAAGAAGATCAATACTAATAAGATGCTTGAATGTGACTCATCTCTCAGATCAGCCGTCCTGCTATGAGACTCAACAGTTGGGCTTGAAATATCCTCTTTCCAATAACACAGAATAAGCACAGAAACTGAATCTGAAGCGGCATAAATGTGTATTTACACAAACCGTTAATGCGGCTCTAAAGCGGCATAAATGCATTTACACAGGAATTAAAATTATGCGAAATAATGCTGAACATAACCACAAAAGCACTGTTCTAAGAATATGCTAATAAAATAATGCCTTAAATTAAACGATATAAACTAAAAAAATATATACTGACACAAATAATAACAATGCATACTTTAGGATAAAAGCAATATTAGGCTATAAATGCAACATTTTAAATGAATTTCCTAGCTAACAAACATTCCATAGAAATGTGTTATTATCGGGCACCTCACCGCATATTGAAAGACGGCAAAAGTTGTTTTAAAGAGCCAGAAAGTCACTGTCGACCAGGTAAATGAACAGTTCCGGTGTTACAATAAATGTTACCAGATCATTGTCGTGTATGAAATATTGTCCTCAATGAGATGCTTTTGGATATATAATGTCCGACAAACCTAATATTTGAAGCCGTTTGAGACGCGGTAACACAGGTCTGCATGTGATCATGTCCCACGTATCGGAAGGTTTTTTCCTTAAGAAGGAGAGGAGCTAAATGAGGAATTTAAACAATTCATGTCATGAGTTCAAATAAAAAAATCTGCATTCCGCGCACACAGTCACAAACAATCATACTCCAAACATTTTTCTAAATTAACTTTAAAAAGAAACGTAACGAAATAAATGTAATTTGCCATTAAAAATAATCTAAACTATTTTATTGGCTGAAAACAGTCTCAAAATGTACATCATGCATTCAAACTGTGCCACAGCCTGCCTGAGTAAACAGCCACAGCACAAACAAAAATACTCCAAACATTTAAATCATTTTATGAAGAAATGAAATCAAAAATGTATGTTTGAATTATTAAAAAAATCTGTGTTGTTATTAATAGCCTATAGCAAATGTCGCTGTGTGTTTTTGGCTTCATCTTCCCTCTCTTGCTTTCTGCTGACATGACAATGACGTAGTTTAGAGCGGCTTTAATGCAACTTCATTTACACTAATCCTGAGCCGCATCAGAGTCGCCTTTGATACTAGGCTCTGAGGAGGGTCAGAGCCGGCGTATTTTAGATCGGCTTTCATGCGGCATTGCATCTTTACACAGAAATATAATCCGCCACAGAGACGCTTAACTCGCCTGTGTAAAGACGCCATTATTAGAGGAAAGTTCAGCCCAAACTTATGGCACTATGTACAAGCTCTCGTGGAATTGTTTTTTCACATTGCAAACATATTGGGAACACAAAAGTTGAAATGCTAGAATAATCGCGTTGCCAATAAGTTGACCGTTCATGGAGATACAGTTCATAGAGACCGTGAGGCTCGAAACAAGAAAAAAAACACTCAATAACAAAATTTATCAAACACATTTATATGACTTGTACATTATATTCCAAGTGCATTGAAACAATCATTTTCACAAAAATAATTTAAAATAAATAAAATCAGTTTCCATGACTGGATGTCGCTAGCTGCGTTATGAGGTCACAGCGATATGGTGACGTTTTGCACATTTATAATTATTGCGTACAGTACTTGTTTCACTTTTAAAAACTATAGGCAGCCTAAAATTACATTCCCATTGATTCATTAAACAGATGCTTTTATCGAAAGCAACTTACAAACATCACAAGCACGTTTATACTATGGACAACACAACAGTAGTACACAATACACCAGCTTCAAAAGCCTAAATCCAGCAAGCCAATATATCTTTTCTGGCCCAATCTCTGACTTCGGGGTATAAGAGACAGATGTAACTAAGATTTAGCACTTGAACTTGATCGGCATCGTGGATCTGTGAAAATGCAGGTGAAAGAGAAGCTCACATTGGGACGGCGCCATGGAGGTTAGCCCGAGGTTGCTTTTAAATGATGTATGTTCTGAGGGGTCTTTGGAGAGAGCGCCCCGCTCTGCTTTTGGCACAATCTAATGACACCTTCAGGGAACCGAGCTCACCTTTCTTTTGTAGTCCCACCTCCCCGAGAGCAACCCCAGTAAAGAAAAGCTGCCTCCCCTCCTGTTCAAAGGGACTTGTATTGAGCTCTGGGCCTACAGACTGTTCTGACCCCAGGAGTGATGCGGGAGAGACGGAGCACATAGTTAGCCTCTGCTCGCTCTGGGCATTGTGGCACGGGAGGAGAGGTGGATGATGGGTAAAAATCAGGGCCGTGTCCCTTTCTTGTTCTCACTTTCTTTCCGCTTGCTCCGGCGAGAGGTCAGAATACCGCAGGGATCTATGCTCACTCGCCTAATAATTATGTACCGCAGAGCGTGTCCTGGATGCGGCGGATCCAGGTCACAACACAATCTGGCTACTTCCCAGTACAGAGGGCAGATACACACGATCGCACACAGATGTGCACAGAGGCATACAGACATATTACAAACAGACGGTCAACAAAAACATAACACTTTTGTCGTGGACTCACATCTGAGTTTGATAGGTTGGCGTTTAGCACAAATCTGTGCATGGGATGCATGAATTGATACCCTTGAACAGCACCCCAGACTCAACCACTATTGGATCATGTATAATTTGTGTCTCTATATACTCCCAGTGGTAAAAAAACATTTTGATTTACTATTTCAGTCTCTCAATTTTCAAGTGTTAAAGGTCCAGTGTGTAGTCTTTTGGAAGATCTATGGACAGAAATGCAATATAATATACATAACTATGTCTTCAGAGGTATATAAAGACCTAACATAATGAAGCGTTATGTTTTTATTAACTTAGAATGAGCTATTTCTATCTACATACACCACGGGTCCCCTTACATGGAATTGACCATGTTGTTTCTACAGTAGCCCTAAACGGACAAACTGCTCTACAGAATGCGTTTCATAAATACGTTGTCTCCTGCAAAGAAGCGAAAACGTGATGACATCTTGGTCCTGTGTCAGCCACCGTAGTTCTTCGAAAGGGAGGGGCGAGCGATGGAGTGAGCCGTTGGTTGCAATTCGCAACCTCACCGCTAGATGCCGCTACATTTTATACCCTGGACCTTTAAAACTTTATTCCCTTTAACATAAACATCTAGCACTCTCCAAAGCAGTTTTTCCATCTCTTAATGAGGATAACATTTAAATTCCCATCAGGATGAGCATGATGTGTCTCTGAGGTGTGTGTGTTTAAAGTAGAGAGAACTGTTGATATGCTGAATGGCAAGCCTTCAAAGACCTTTGGAACAAGATCCAGTAGAGTAACAGAGATATCTCGCAAGCTGGCCCACAAATGCCAAGGGGGTTACGCCAGGAAATGCTTTTTGTGAGTTTCCATTTGCTCAGCGATTCAATGCCACAAACCTTTGAAGCAGCACAGCACAGAACGATGCATTCTGAAACATTCTGAAGAACATCACGGAGGAAAAAAACATGCCGAACCGCGTCGGCATTAACAAAAGCAATCCAAACAGACATTAATGGCCTTATGAAAAATAACCATTACTATATTTTAACTAGAGGTAAACTGCAGCAACCAGTTTTATTGCAAATATCCTATATTTAAAATATAGTAAATTGTAAAAGGTAAATTTCTGGTTACTGTGGTATTTCTACAAATAACTAAAAGTACATTTTTATAAGAAATTTCTCATATAAAAACGTTTTTCTCCACCAATTAAGCAATCCACAAATGTTTTGCATCCATTTAAAGCATACAAAATCTATCTATATCAACGCTAAACGTACCCTGTCATGTTCTAGAAGATACTGTTACTCTACCACGCCATGTTATGCTCAACGCCATGTGAGTCTCTCAGCGGTCTCATGTCGGACTAACGATACACGCCATCATGCACATTCCATTCTCCCATCTCATGTAACCCCGGTGGGCCTCAGATATTAGCTATTGACTTGGAAAGATTTAAATTAGCAAGCCATTAGAATGCATTGATTTCTGTAAATGATAGCAAATGTCTTAAGGTACTGCGGTTCAGTCGGGTTTCTTACATCTCTCTCGGGTGATCCCACAGGACCGGGCTCTCCATCAGCTTCCTTTTCACACTGACAACCATACTGTAGTAAAAATACACAGCATGAGACCACACACACATCATCAAAACACATACATGGGATTGGGGAACATTAACAAATTAGGTTCACAAGTCTCAAATTCAGGAGTTAGTCAATCTTAGTCCATCCTTTGCCAATGTATATTTGAATCTAAATGCAAAATACCAAACAACAAAATCAGTGCACGAGCACCCCAGCCGATTGTAATACTGTAGTCAACACACAAATCAAGACTGTCGTGAGCTAAAATTCATCTGTGATTTCTAAGGACTTTGTTGCTGTAGAACAATGCCTAGAAACTTTCTGACTTCTCAACATATATATATATGAAATTTATTACTAGGATCAAGGGCAATCACATATAATGAGGAAACGTAAAGAAATGCCACCATTATATTAACAAAATCAGGCTGCTTTGACATATCTATTCAAGCAGTGCCTTTTCAAACAGACAGTAACTCAAAAGTCTTGACCGCTGTTATCTACAATGCATCACGTTCATGAAATGGCCATTCATTGCTTTAAGGATTTCATTTTTCCCAAGGAAATGTCAAAGTAATCTTTGTGCTCCATATCTGATGTTGCACCCTCACATTCTTAACCAACTGCAAATCTCGCACTGACGTAACGTTAATACCATTACAAACATGCCTGTCTCCGCCAACACGGCTTGCACACTATGTCAAACACATACACGAGCTGTGAAGAGGTGATACATATCCTATATTCAGATATGAATCATATACAACTACGTATACATTGAAAACACAAAAAAATATTTATAGAATCATTTGAATTGTAATTTAAAAAATAGATTTTGATGCGAAACTGAACATCATTGAATGGCCCAAAATTCAGAAATAAACCATTAAATAACATTTTGTTTTTTACCGAAAAAAATATAAGGCATGCTACTATGCAGAAAAATCAAGGTACTGTACATAACACCTGGCAAATCTAAATATCCCCAAAATAACTTTATTTTGTCACGTCCAATCAAGATTAAACATTCAATGTTTATATTCAAATATTCAATGTTCCTTTTAGGAAAAAAGTATGTACGTATCAGCAATTGCACAATCACTACATTGTTTGATTCATTGATTTATTCTTTGGGAATTCCCATAAATCATTTCCATCACCAAAGAAGTAAAAGGTCTCGGTGACCTACAAAGTCTCTACATTACATCTGAGGTGGAAAAACGTGGAAGGGCCCCCTAAAGTAAGCAACACACTTTCATCACATGAAGATGTAAACCAGACCAGAAAAACAGTTCAACACATGATCTATAACATGTTTTTGTAAAAACGCATGTCACGTTCCTTACAAAACTGTCAGGGGGGACAAGGAGAGAACCCAAGCGCAGGCAGCTTGACACGAAAACAATAATTTATTAACATAAAACTACAAAGCAAAAACCCATGAGGGAGTAAAACAACAATGACAAGGAACATAGACTAACTGACTGGACTAAATAAAACAACACTTGACATAACTAACACTGACTAGACTAGACTAGACTAGACAATACCTTACAAGACACACAGCAGGAACAGGACAGGCAGACACCGAACAAAATGAACTCGCACAGGACAGAAAACACAAGGGCATTATAAAGGGAACCAAATCAAGAGGGGAACAGGTGTAGGGCATGAAACCATTAACAATCAATAACGAGGAGAAAAGGGGGCGGGAACAAAGACGAGACCCGAGAGAGCGCATGGTACATCATAACAACAATATCATGTTTCTCTCACACTAAACACATGGGTCTGTCATGATTCTGCCACAATACTCGGAAACTATGCCCAGAAAAGGCAGAATCATGACACAAAACATTCTATTGTGACGACCTCCCTTAAAAACCAACCACGCGAAACATGAGGAAACTCAAAGTTTGCTCTATACAAAGAACTCGGATGCCCTCCCTTCCACCCCATAATTCTTCCAGAGTAACTGCAGTCTGGCGAAAGAGTTTAATTTCATATCGAAGTCTGATCTGAACCAGCCGCGATGGGTGTTTTTCCGGCACTTTGATGGCCAGTTGCATGACATGGGAGGCCGAACACTCCAAACACCCCCCCAAAAGTATGGCCAAATCTGTCAGGAGCGCCATAAAGCTGTCTGTCACTGCTGCAATATAATCAAGGATGGGGCACTGTACCCTTGGCAATGTCCCTGGGTGGAGAAAACACCGGCAGTCTCCAAAATAACAGATGACAAGCGCTTGAAGTTCAGTGTCTGATTACAAAAACTATTTCAAAGTTGTCCACAAAGATTTTAAGTATTGAGTATTATGCAAGCAATATGCTTTTTGTCCTGTACTCCTCTCTGGTATAGAAATAAAACTATGCCTTGATGCAAAAACTAGTAAAATAGTAAAACAGTACTATGGTACAAAGACGATTGTATTTCGATTTATTGATTGAAAAATAATACCATTTAGTTTCATGTGTTCTAAGCTCAAAAGACAAAAAAAAAAGAATTTAAAGACTTCGCCCTTGTAAACAAACTTTTTAAAATGATGAAACAGACAGAATATCTTCTTTCTAATGTAGCATAATTAAAATATAATCATAGACTTTAGTCTTGGCATGATGCAACAGAATTACTAATACAATTCACAACTGTTTCTCTTAGAGAGCAATAAGATTAAATGGAGAGTGTTTCTGTAATGCAATGCAAGTTGCTTTACATAAGAGTAAAAGTAGAGATTTCTTCCCTGTCCCATGCTTCTCATTTATATTTCCTTAATAAAGATCTCAGCAATTTCATTCATAAGAGTATTCAATGACATCACAGACATGGCTTGAATAAAAAAGAATCAATAAGTCAAAAGACCAAATCAAAGCACTGCCACTCGCATTCCTCGTACTCTCACTGTGTCAACAGTTCCTCTGGCAACATTACCATTGAAATAAATGTTCCTCCATCTATGAAGGTCAGATGTGCTTCACGTTCTAACAGGTGAGACGGACAGCTGCATGCTGGATCTCAACAGACACTAATGTGTGACAGTGGTGTGAATGTCTGAAAGTATGTGCACCTTGCTGAGCATTAGCTTCTACGAGATGTCACGACAACTCTCACTTACGTTTGATTCATATGAGATTCATTCCAAGAGATTTGGTTTCGGTTACCCACTTTGCTCAACGCCAATGAAAATATCCTCATCTTTACAAGGTTTGGAAAAAATTCACAACTGAAGAATACTGACTCCCTTTCAGTTCATGAGTCGAACTGGTCTTGACTATGGATGCATTGTATTGAAGAAAACTCTAATATGCTATAATGTGCTAAATTATGCGATATGCAATATGTGATATGATAATGCTCGTTGTTTGTAGAAAATATACTAATTATATTAAAATATCTAAAAATGGTAAATTATATAACCAACATGTTTTGCATTCATTGAAAGTTTTAGTAGTTGCAACACTCTCAAAAAGGATTTGTTAAATGTATTTATCTACTTATTTATGACACAATATCAGCACTAAAGGCTATTCAATGGCCAAACTCCAACTTAACACCATAATACCAACTTCACAAACAAAGATAGGATGTGTTATCACATTTTGTCTACGAACACAACAGTTTTCATAGTATCGCTATTGCAATATGCACATTTGTGATATTTTGATCATTGTAATATTTGAATAATACATCTTAAAGCTCTATTCATGAACACAACAGATTTGGTTCTGCTCCGAAACAAACTATTTGCCATTACTCGTAAATTGAAAATATTTATGATCATTTATTCCCAGACAGCTCTGTTTCTCAATGCTGCCTGCATCCAAAATTAATTCCAATACATGCAATTAAAAGCCATTCTTGATCCTTCAATCCTGAATGACTCACAACCCCCGATTCTTTACTGTAAGCCACCCTGTGTATAAGTGTTTACTGAAACACTTTAATTGAATCTCATTACTAAACACAATGGCCTGTTTTAGTGCTTCAACATCGGCTAAGAATTACAGTTCACTCTCTCTCTCTCTCTCTCTCTCTCTCTCTACCCCTCTCTCTCCCCCTCTCTCTCTCTCCCTCTCTCTCTCTCCCTCTCTCTACCCCTCTCTCTCCCCCTCTCTCTCTCTCTCCCTCTCTCTACCCCTCTCTCTCCCCCTCTCTCTCCTCCTCTCTCTTCTCCCTCTCTCTACCCCTCTCTCTCCCTCTTCTCTCCTCCTCTCTCTCCCTCTCTCTCCTCTCTCTACCTCTCTCTCCCTCTCTCTCCTCTCTCTCTCTCTCTCTCTCTCTCCTCTCTCTCTCCCTCTCTCTCTCCCCTCTCTCTCTCCTCTCTCCTCTGCTCTCTCTCTCTCGCTCTCTCCTCTCTCTCTCCTCTTCTGTCTCTCTCTCTCGCTCTCGTCCTCTCTCTCTCCTCGCTC